>NC_132796.1:30127272-30430303 GCF_048418805.1 Vulpes vulpes | reverse complement strand
TAGGGCCAAGAGTTAGTTCTTGCCAGAGCCAGGACTCCATGCAGAGTCCCAACATGGAGAGTCTTGTATAACACTATCAGGGTGGGTTGATGATAATTAACCCTTGGTATACCTTTCATTTCTAGCAAAACTGAACATCCCGTTTATCTACTTTGAGCTTTGCTCATTCTTTGCTTATGAAAAACACAAAAAATTATTCCAGCTTTCAATCAACTGATTCCATTAATTGTGGCTCTTGAAATTCTATTTCTATTTAAAGTTTTTCTTTTTCTTACATAGCTTGTTTTCTCATGTATTTATAATTTGTGAAAATCTCCTGTTTAGTGGGGCTGTACGTGTAGGGATACTGCATGACCTTGGTTTAAAGAGGGATCCTGTTAGAAGGGATTTGCTTTTGGCACTGTCCACCTGAGTCAAATTAACAGAACTATCTTTCTTTGGGGATTTCTCACATCATTTTGATACTATACATTCAAACACCAGCCCAAGGTGAAGATTGTGTATGGTTATAAATTTTCTATTTTCCTAATCTTATTTTTTGACCTCAAGTTTTATTTAGTTTAACCCCTTCATTGAAGGTGGTGCCTTTAAGGTACATGGCTTTAAATTACAGCCTCAGAGCACCTGGGTGGCTCAGTCTATTAAAGTTAGGCATCTACCTTTGGCTCAGGTCATGATCCCAAGGTCCCTGATTAGATCCCCTGCACCAGGATCCCTGTTCAGCTGGGAGTCTGCTTCTCCCTCCACCCTTCCACCCTGCTCATGATCTCTCACTCTCTCAAATAAATAAATAAAATGACGTAGCTTACCTCTAACTGCCCCCTAACTTCCATTTTTCTTTTTATTTCTTTCATTCCCTAGGAGTTTCTTTTATCACTCCATTAAACATGTTCATCTCTGTATTTGTTATCTTTTTTTAACCAAGTATTGCTAGATGCTTAGATACAATTTTTCCCCCTAGGAAAAACATTAAGTGTATTTTAAATCTAATTCTGATGAAGCCAGCATAAGGAAAAGAACTTCCATTGAAAGAGTACTTGAATTGTTCTAGGACATACATGTGTCCTCATTTATTCACTGGGAAAGTAGATGGGATTTGCCCTGAGGGAAAGAGTAGAGTCAAAGTAGTAGGTTTTCCACCATCACACAGCTGTGAGTGGCAGACTGCTGAGTCAGTTTATTACAACATATGGAGCACTCATCAACCTAAGCTCAAAGGCCAGAAGGTGTAGTAGATCCAAAACCGCTACTGCTTCACAAACACCATGCAAGGAGCATGGATGTGATTTTTTAAAGGCCGTTTTGGTGCTCTCCTGCCTCCTTATTCTGACATCTGCTTGTTACAGTCAACTACTACATGAGAGAACCAACTAGAACTATAAATTGATTCAAATAGAAAATAAAATTTTAAAAGAATTTTAAACAGAAACTCTATCACTTGTATCATGTGTTTAAGAGCCCATTTAACTGGGGGGCTATATTAAACACAAATTCTACCACAGTTGTATCAATATTAAACAGTGTCACGTTTATGCTGTCACTTTTAATTTCTCTTAACTAGGATGCAAAAATCAGGCCTAGTCTTTAAACTTCTTTTGCATGCCTTCCAACTGCATAGTTCTGGGCTTATGGTAGCATATGTACAGTCAGAATTTTTGCTTGTGGGTTATTTAAAAGCTTTGGTCTGACAGTGTCATTGAGCATACTTTTACAAGTATACTTGAACTATACTTGTCTTATTATTCATTATGAAGTGGCTAAGTAACTATTTAGAGAATACCCAACAGTGGAAATCTGATTTTAACATGCACCACTGATTTGTGCTAGGTTTTGATCAAATGCAGCTCTGGTCTCTATTAACTCAATGGTTTTAAAGTGGCCTGTCCGTTAGTTTGTTCATTTTTTATTTCCTTGAACTGTTTATGACTGAACACGATTTCAGCTGATTTGTTCTTTGTACTTGTTATCTTGTCATTAAGAGAGAGAGAGAAAAAAAAAAAAGAAGAAGAAGGAAAAAAAGAAGGCTGAAAACCCTGAGCTATTAATTTAAATGTGAAGTGTTGACAACTGTAGGGGCCCATGCCAGGATGCCTCAAGGTGGGCCATTTTGCATAAAGAATATTTCGAGGGATCCCTGGGTGGTGCAGCGGTTTGGTGCCTGCCTTTGGCCCAGGGCACGATCCTGGAGACCCGGGATCGAATCCCACATCGGGCGCCCAGTGCATGGAGCCTGCTTCTCCCTCTGCCTGTGTCTCTGCCCCTCTCTCTCTCTCTCTCTGTGACTATCATAAATAAATAAAAATTAAAAAAAAAAGAATATTTCGAGTTAAAAGTAATCAAAACCCAGCAGTTGTAGAAAAGCCCTCTGCCTCCCCCTCCAATGCCTATATTTACATTGGAAAGGACAGACTGTTCCAGGAAAGAGAGCTATTAACAGACTCTCCTTCACCTTATCTGCTTTGTTTTTGAAAACATTTCCTTTGGCCTCCTTGTTAATGGTCTTTCTTCCTTTTGTGTCCTCAGTCCCCTACCTCTCTCCTTAGCGCATATGAGCTTGACACTGCCTCACTGTCTTTGGAACTTCTGTCTGTGTCAATTCCCTGTATGTATGCCTATTAAATTTGATTTTCTCCTGTTAATCTGTCTGATGTCCATTTGATTCTAAGTCCAGGCAGAAGAAGCATAGGGCAGGGGAAGTTCTTCCTCCCTGAAACTAACTATTTGCCCATCCAAGGCAAAATGAAGATGCTTTTGGCCTGATTTTGGTGGAATTAGGAATTTTGTGATTGATTGCTACTCTTCGTATTTATGCAGCTTGTGACTTAGGGTGGTTTTTATGTGTGTACATAGCTTTGGAACTACTTTCTCATACTGTTGTGCCCAAGATTGCGAATCTGAGAAACCACCAAGGAGCCGACACCGATGCAAGCGCAGGAGGGTTTATTAGCAAACTGGAGCTTGGGTCCAAGTATACCCGACACAGTGGAGCAGGGACTTGGACCCCGAAGTGGGTTACAGCTGGGTTTTTTTATAGGCTGGTCTAGGGGATTTTCAGAAGGGGTGGAGGAATTTCTCAAGTTCTGTTTATGTTCTGATATGGGGTTTTCAAGGGTATTGAGCTCTGTTCTCATTCTAATATGGGACTTTCTACCACGGGGGTGGGCTCTCTTGTCTTTCTGATATGGAATTCCCTGCTGAGGACATTCTGCAGTTTTTCCTGTAAAGTTCAGCTCTTACTCACAGGGGCCTAAGATGGCTGTACTTGTGCTAATGCTAAACTTTAGGTGGGATGGCCTTAATTTTTCTAGGCCTCCACAATACTTGCATCAGAGTACACCAGTCAAAAATAATGTCAACATTATATCAAGAAGTAGAGGGCACCTGGGTGGCTCAGCAGTTGAGCATCTGCATTTGGCTCCGGTCGTGATCCCAGAGTTATGGGATGAAGTCCCCTCAGGGAGCCCGCTTCTCCCTCTGCCTATGTCTCTGCCTCTCTCTGTGAGTCTCTCATGAATAAATAAATGAAATCTTAAAAAAAAAAAAAAGAGTAGAGATGGAAGGTTTATCTTCATGATTGGTTAATACATTTTGCTACTCCATGGCTGTCTTCCTTAATGACTGAGATGGCACAATACAAAAATAAGAACCATTAGTAAACTGTTTTCATATTTGACAAGCTGATCAAAATATTTAACATAATCCATTGATTACAACTTCTTTAGGATTCATATACTTAAAGGCAAATGCTATAAAAATCTATATAGATTCTAATGTTTGGTATCATTAAAGATAATGTTTTACTGAAAATGGTAAATAATGTACATTTGCCTCTAATGGGATTAGATCTGAACAACAATAATAACTGTCAAATTAGGCATACTATTACAACAGAGTGGCAAGAGGGCATTTTGTATTTTCATTTAGCTTTCTCTGCTGAGAAAAAAGTTATATTCAGTTCAGGGGGAAAAAATGTGCACTATAGTTAACCACTCACAGGCCGGGCTGTCTTGACTTCTCATTATATATGTACTGGGTCATGTCACCTTTTCCAATAATTTTTTTTTGAAGATTCTATTTATTTATTCATGAGAGACAGAGAGAGAGAGAGAGAGAGAGGGGCAGAGACAAGCAGAGGGAGAAGCAGTCTCCATGCAGGGAGCCCATCATGGGACTCAATCATGGGACTCCAGGATCACGCCCCGGGCCAAAGGCAGGCACTAAACCACTGAGCCACCCAGGGATCCTCCCTTTTCCAATAATCTTAACAGAACTTTGAGTAAAAATCACAATATGATTTGCCTTTAAACCCTAGACAAAAATGAATATTTATATGACTGTCTAAATAAAGCAAACCCTAAAAACTGGATCGGTAATGAAATTTATGTCATTTAACTTAACCATTTGTTGGTTTTTCCAGCAAACAGCTTTAAGCTCTGTGATAAAAAGTTGAATGGAGAAAATGTACAAATTCTACAACTAAGTTAGGTAGAAGTGATGCATATATAATTATTTGAAAATATTTCATTTTACACTGGTTATTTCTAATGTGTCATAAGACTATTGTATTTAATTTTAGTAAGAATTTTTATAGGTAACCTTACATATTTTAAGAAATTTGAATTTGATCCCACATTAAAATATTCTACATTAACATTTTCAAGTGCAAACAAATTCAAATAATTACACAGGGAATACACATACACCTGTTATCTAGAGTCCATAATTAACATTTACCATAGTTGCTTATCACATTCATCTATCCATTAATCTATCCTTTTCCCATTAATCCATCTTATTTTTAAATGTACTTTAAGTTGCAGAGATCAGAAAAACTCACCCCTAATGTTAAATTTTAGTCCCTTGTACTATTCTATAAAAGTAAAGTCCTGATCGCCTGCACAGGGATAGGCAGTTGATATTCAATGGGGGAATCAAGCAGTTTGTGCTGTAGGCTAGGGTTCAGCAAACCACAACCCATGTGCTAAATCTGGATCACTATCTGTGTTACTAAATTTCTATTGGAATTAACACCCCCCCCCCCCCCCGGGGCACCTGGGTGGCTCAGTGGTTGAGTATCTGCCTCTGGCTCAGGTCATGATCCCGGGTCCTGGCATTGACTCCCGCATCAGGCTCCTCCCAGAGAGCCTGCTCCTCCCTCTGCCTCTCTCTGTGTGTCTTTCATGAATAAATAAATAAAATCTTTTTCTAAAAAAAGGAATTTAGCCACCCCCATTTACCTATTGACCTATTGTTTATAGCTGCTCTTGCACTTCAGGGATAGAGTTGTAGCAGAGTCCATGCAGCCCACAAAGCCTAAAATATTATCTGGCCCTTTTATCAAGTTTGCTGACCCTTCTTCTTGCTGAACTCTATCTCTCAGTGCCCCTGTGGACTATAGCTAATTTTTTTTTTTTAACCAAATTAGAACTTAGGTTTCCTCATGTTCAAAACATAGAATGGATGTATTGATCTGAGACTGTAACTTTCTAATTTTTTTTTTTTTCGGTTCACCGTCCCTATATTTCTTCCTCTTGCTCTTCCCATTAGTGAGTCTTTGAACTTCCCTTGCTCCATTTCATGTTTATTGGTAGAGTTGCTTATCCTGGAATTAATTCAACATGGATCCTGGCATGCAAACTTAAATTCAAATTTAATCAAAATATTCTCTGAAACTTGAGGTCAGTTTATATTTTTTACAAGCAAGGACATTCTTCATAGCCACATCTGCAGTTTCTCTCAATTTAATACTAGAATTCTGACCTATGCACAGTAAAGTGTTCTATAACTCTCACCATATTAACTATTGTGCAATTATGGGGGAAAAGTCAGAATTGTTATATAAGCCTACTCACAAATCATCTCTCCCAATTAACATGTTTCCAGAATACCTCTTAGTGCTTAATATCAAATTTGTAGAAGTGTAGAAGTCTCAATGTAACATTTTTTGGCAAATTTTTATATTTCTATCCCTAAGATTTAATACATTTAGTAAAAAGGAGGTGCTTAAATCTTGAATAATATGTAAAAGGTATTCTAAATTGCAATGAAGATGGGTCCCTGGGTAGCTTAGTTGGTTAAGTGTCTGCCTTCAGCCCAAGTCATGATACCAGGGACCTGGGATCAAGCCCCACCCAGTCTGGCTCCCTGTTCAGTGGGGAGTTTGCTTCTGCCTCTCACTCTGCCCCTCTCCACTCCGCATGTTCTTTCTCTCTCAAATTAAAAAAAAAAAAAAAATCTTTAAAAAAGATTGCAGGAAGAGGATCTGTCCCTTAGATATTCATGGTATTAAGAGTGGAATCATAGTCTCAAACTCAGTGTGACCCATTCTCTATTATTCATTTGCTATGACAGAATTTCCACAGAACCTGTCATATTTAGATGTTTTTGCTTAACTGAACAAAACTGTAAGTAAGGAAGGAAAGGGAGAGAGGCATTACAAAGGAAGAGAAGAAAATACTATATATATGTTAACTGTTCACCACATTAACTGTATTAGTTGATGATTACAAAAAAAATGGAGGATTTGACATACCAATATAATTATATGTCCAGCTTGGTATGGTTTCATTACATTTCCTTTCTTACTTTTTTTTTTTTTTCAAGATTCTATTTATTTATTTATATGAGACACACAGAGAGAGAGGTGGAGACACAGGCAGAGGGAAAAGCAGGCTCCTCACAGGGAGCTTGATGTGGGACTCAATCCCCAGACCCAGGATCACGCCCTGAGCCAAAGGCAGATAGATGCTCAACTGCTGAGCTACCCAGGCGTCCCTCATTACATTTTCTAAAACTGAGTTTGGGTTAGATGTGAAATGTATTCTATTTTGCCCATTTAAACTAACTGGAGGCCAAATAAATGAATAAATAAAATAACTGGAGGCCTAAAGAAATAAAGTAATTGGAGGCCAACCAAATTTGTCTGTATATGTCACTGATTACAACTAAAAACTGGACAGAAAAACCACTTAAGGAATTTCAAGTGTCAAGTAGAGCAGGTAGATTGAGGATGAAAATGAAAACCTGAATGGAAATTAATTTTTTCTCACCACTCTACCCTAAAGGAGATTTCAGTCACATGGAATTGTATAACAGTGTAAAAGGTTAGAACTCTAAAAGAACTTCATTTTCCAGCCAGGCAAATCCAAAAACAAGGTGGGAGGGTGCTTAAAGTTGGGGCATGTGGGAAATGTTCCAGAGAAGAACCTGGAAAAGAGCAGCTCCTAAATCAACAGATGAAACAACATAAATTCCAGGCTGAGTCTTAAGCTGTTAATAAGCAGAACAGACCCAGAAAAGTGTAGCAAAGGCTTCAAGACGTTTACCGTATCAACAACTGCCTAAGTACTTGACTAGCCTCTGAGCAGCAAATGTGGCAGACCCAAGAAACACTTGAAAAGGAGTTGGAAAACTTCATGGATATGAGAACCACCTCATATAGAAGGTGACACAGAATTTGCGTTCTAAAACTAACAGGGTTGACTTCCAACTTAAAACACAGAAAAGCAACATTCTTCAAAGAGAATTTCATAGCATAGTGTTAACAATATCCAAGACATGGTCCAAGTTTGCATGGTGTTATAAATTGTAGAAGTGCCAGTAATAATATCCTCCAGACTGACAAAGCACTTTAAGACTGAAAAATGGGGGCACCTGGGTGGCTCAGTGGTTGAGCATCTGCCTTTGGCTTGGGTCGTGATCCTGGGGTCCTGGGATCGTGTCTCACGTGGGGCTCCCCATGGGGAGCTTGCTTCTCCCTCTGCCTATGTCTCTGCCTCTCTCTCTCTATGTCTCTCATGAATAAATGAATATTTTTTTTTTAAAAAAAAGACTGAAAAATGAAGCAAGCTACTCCATACCATTTATGGAGTTTCATTGAAGGTAACTTAATGATGGGATTCGGGGCAGACTGATGTTCCAGGTGATATGTAGCTATTTGCTACCGTTATTCTCAAGTCTGAACCTCCATCTCCAGCTTTTGTAGAGTGACGTGCATGATGGTGAGGTCACGAAGTAGTTTTCTAAAGTGGTGCCTTCTGTACACTGGAGGATCTCTACTGATCACCCCAAGTGATGCCTTCTGCATGCCACTTTAGGGAAGATGAGGACAAACATTCCCATGTTCTGGTCATGGTATGTATTAGCCCCCATGGGGCCTGGAACATGTAGCCCCAAGGGAAGTCACTGTGTGGGCATGAACAAGACATAAGGTCAAAGATGGAGTCAGTGCTGTCAGCCTCCTACACTCTGCCCCTGACCTCTGTGGCCTGTACCACCCTTACATGCCATTCTTCCACTATAACCCTAGAGCCAGATATCAGCAAAAGCATCCCCATGCCACAGCTGCAATAATATAAGACCAAAGAAAATGCTTAGAACTGTATTGTTCCTCAGTGATTGTGAACTACAACATGAGTGGTAGCCCTTGACGTTAAGAAGTTTTCTGATACAACAGTGGGGAAGAACAACAGTGTAAGGCTAGGGGTGATAAATGTTTTACAGGAAGTCCCAGTAAGCCAATACCCATCCCTGGCTTAGGTACTTTCTATACCTATACCTTAGGTATGTCTATATTGTACACAGGCATCTCAGTTGGCACCCAAACTAACAGTCCTACCTCAGTACCAAGTGTCAGAGGTTCAGAAGCAGATATTTGCGTGTGTTGGGCACTGACCCATGTAGAAATAGGGGTTTAGAATAATACTGGAGTTGAGACCTTGGCTCCAAGGGATAAGAATATCAAGCTACTTGGGGGGGGAAGGGGTGGTTCTCCAAGCTAATTTCCAATGAACTCAAGTCTTACCAGGTGGAAGGTTTTGTGGCAACTGCAAAACAAATCCCTCCCAAATGATAAGCCTCAAACCTGACAAGACCTGCAACCATAGCACTGGAGCCTTTAAGAAAGTTTCTGGTTGGGGACCCTGGGTGGCTCAGTTGCCTAATGTCTGCCTTCGACTCAGGTCATGATCCTAGGGTCCTGGGATCAAGCCCCATGTTGGGCTCCTTGCTCAAGCAGGGGAGTCTGCTTCTCTCTCTCCCTCTGCCTTTCTCCCTTGCTCATGCTCGCTCTATCACTGTCAAATAAATACAATCTTTTTTTTTTTTTTAAAGTCTGGTTGGTTAGAACCCTAGTCCCACTGGCTTCTCTTGTTAACCAAGGCATATAAAGGGCTTAATGTCTTCGTAAGATGGGGAATATAAAAGGTGTCCTGTAGCCTAATAAACAAGAGCCTGTAATTCCTTCACCATTTTACGGATTGGCAAAGCTTGTAGTTTATGTGACTGCCTTCAGCATCACATTTGTTTTACCCAATCAGATGATGCCTAGGAACTATCATGATTGAGCCGGCCCTTGAATCTTCTCAGTATTTACCTCCCATCCTCATGGCTTTAAATATGCCTGTAATAATGTGACTGCTACAGACAAGGAGGATAAATTATCACAAGTTAACATAACGTCATCTAAACAATGATGAAGCACCATCTCCTCTGGTAATACCCATTTTTCCAAATCTCTAGCTACCATTCCTTTTTTTTTAAAGATTTTATTTATTTATTCATGATAGACACAGAGAGAGAGAGGGAGAGAGAGGCAGAGACACAGGCAGAGGGAGAAGCAGGCTCCATGCAGGGAGCCCGATGTGGGACTTGATCCTGGGACTCCAGGATCACAACCTGGGCCAAAGGCAGGCATTGGACCGCTGAGCCACCCAGGGATCCTCTCTAGCTACCATTCCATGACCAATGGTAGGACCATGAAAATACCCTTGGGGTAACTTCTGGAAGACCCACAGTCTTCAACTCCATGTGAAGGTGAATTGGTCTTGGGATGCACATCCTAATAAAATGTTGAAAAAGTGTTAGAAGGTCCAGTATATAATGATGTCTTAATAGATGCCATGATTTTTGCTAACAATAAAACTATACTGAGCACCATGGCACAGATGGACAGAGTAACTTTATAGAGTTCCCTATACTCTATTGTCATTGGCCAGGTTCCATTACATTTCTTTATAGGCAAAACTGGACTATTGGAGCTCTGAGCAGGCATGGTTACTCCTATCTTTTCTAATTCTCCAAAGGTGGCAGTAATCTCATTATGTCCCACAGGTAGCTTACCTTGTTTGAGGTTTATTACTCTCGGGGAACCAGTGGCTGTATAGGTTCCCACTTTGCATGACTCACAATGATGGGTTTCACTACTTGGCAATGCAACCTGAATTTACTTGTTGTTGTACTTAGATCCAGTTCCTATAAAATATAGAGGCCCAGGCAGCCCCGGTGTCTCAGTGGTTTAGCACCGCCTTCAGCCGGTGGTGTGATCCTGGAGACCTGGGATCGAGTCCCACGTCGGGCTCCCTGCGTGGAGCCTGCTTCTCCCTCTGCCTGTGTCTCTGCCTCTCTCTCTCTCTCTGTGTCTGTCATGAATAAATAAATGATCTTTTAAAAAAATAAATAAAATAAAATATGGAGGCCCAAAATACATTCAGCTATGGAGGAAATATGCAGGGAGGGAGCCCGCTGATCTATAGTTTGTCTGACTTTGGCAATTTGTCCCCTGTAACTTTTTTTCTTTTTTTAAATATTTTATTTATTTGTTAATGAGAGACACACAGAGAGGGAGAGTCAGAGACACAGGCAGAGGGAGAAGCAGGCTCCATGCAGGGAGCCCGACGTGGGACTCAATCCTGGGTCTCCAGGATCAGGCCCTGGGCCAAAGGCGGCACTAAACCACTGAGCCACCTGGGCTGCTCTGTTCCCCATAACTTTTATTTCTCCCCAGAATTTCAGGGGGGTTCCACAGGAAGCGTGTGTTCAGTGTCTAGTAGAGCTAGTGCAGTCTGTTAAAGAGAGACCTATAAATGGTTAATTCAACAAGGAGCCACTCTTTGCCTCCATTACATGCAGTAAAGTGCAACACTGACCTAACATGTTCTCTCTAAGAAATAAGGGGTATCCATCTCTGAAATTCCTTCTATAGTAGAGGGGCATTTGGTGACATACCTAGCTTGAGCCTTCCTTGAACTGCTTTCTTTTAGGCAACACTTTCCTAGCAAGACCAAACTGGGTTGTTTGTCTCTTATTTTCTCTCAGGTCCCAGTTAATATTAGATCTTGCCACAATTGTTTATGACAGACCTTAACAGGCCCCCTTTCTGCCATTTTACTGTCAGCAGGATCCTTTGTTTTTCTACCCATCTATTTCCTTTATGACAGATTCGGTTTCACTTGAGTCAGCCACCATAGCTGCTACTGTAGCAGTGGGCCAATTAACCATTAGGAGCAAGGGCAAACACTAAAACCTCAACCATGCCCCTGGAGCTCACTGTAAGATATAGTATTTCATACCAGAGAAAGATAATTCTTAGTTTGGGCTTCCTAAATGCTGTCTGCAAATGGCCTTCATTCCCAGTTCACATGTAATTTCCTAGAGTTCTTGCATAGAGGTCCAGTGCAATGGAAGGGAGGAAACGTCCCCCTGCCAGACCAGATTAGCCCGATGCTAACTAACATTTATCCATTCAAAATAGCCAAGTACTTGTGATTCTCACCAATGCCTGTGGCACAGAACTCCTGCCGCAAGGCACATCAAGCAGTGTCTGAGGCCATCTTTGACATCTCAAACTCATTTAACATAATGCCATCTCTTCCACAATCCCACAGTCACAATACCCAAGCTGCCATCCCTTCTAGGCCCCTTTGCTCAAAGCGGCTGGTTAGTTCCACCAATTTGGTGGCAGACTACATCCTCATAATCATTTTCTGACCAGTAAGAACCTCTTCTCTAACATCTACAGACTCACATGTGATCTGGGTCTTTGTCTGAATTAAAGGGCATGCCTGTAAGTAAATCATTCTCCTCCTCCAGGACAACATCTTCTCCATCAGAGTCAGCATCCCAGGGATCCCATGCCCCAGGGTCCCATCTCCCTTGGAACAGAACAGCTAGGAGATGGCAGTCTGCACCCATGCATCTTTGCCATCCCACATCCCAGTCTGTAAGTTTTCCTCCTGCTGTTGGATTCTCCCAGACACAATGTTTGCATTAGAGGAACATTACACTCCCACAATCCCCTCTCCCAATCCAGTGCTTCTGGAGTGTACTCCAATGCTCTCCCTACTCACAACCCCCTTCCAGTAGAGGTGCAGCACAGAAATCAATGGCTAAGCATCATTGCAAGAGTTGGTTCACTTTCCCTTCTCCATCCCCTAGTTTCACATGAAATATCTAACAATACCTTGCGGGTTTTCAGGTTGTCCCTGTACTTGCACACTGACCTGAAACACTCAAAAAACATGACCAACTCCGCATGTGGCTGGCCAACTTGGGATTTCCCCAACAGCTAGCTTCCCTTCCCCCTTCGGGGACAATGAGCCTTACCCCATGAGGGTTCCTTTACCCATGCTCGGTTCATTTTTAGTTTCTGGGTTGCCTCATCAATTGTTAGAAGGTAGAGCAGGGTCAGTAAAGTGTCCTCCATGATGTTGTTTTTTGAATATATCAGTGAGGTTTGGTGGGGTTTAGAGCCAATGACCAAGAAAGAATTCTTGAGATGTGAGATGTCTTCAGTGCAAAATGGTGGTTTTATTAAAGCACAGGGAACAGGACCCATGGGCAGAAAGCACTGCTGCTGGCTGCTGCTCCTGCTGCCCTGGCATTATTAGGAGCAAATGATTATATACTTTGGGGCTGGGGGAAGTAAAGATAAGGGAAGTTCCAAGAGGATCTTCATATTCCAAAAAAAGACACTGGATACCAGAGGCCTTGTTATTGTCAATCCAAGGCTGTCTTTCTCCCTAGCAAAGCAGTAACATTAAGACACTTAGGAGCTTCCTCAGGAATATTATATTGTGCCTGCTTCAAGTATTTGTCAATGGGCTGCTGGTTATATAGACATTTAATTTCATCTACTTTCTTTTTGCCTTTGTTTCCTACATCACTCCAGACTGAGAAGGCCCTTTGTGACCCAAAACGAAGCAAGCTACTCAGCAAGCCACTACATACCATGTACACAATTTTACCCAGGGTAACTTGCTGACAAGGAGAACTTTGCAGACCGTTTAGCCAAAACACAGGTAATCTCCGCCCCTATTCTCTGCCAAGTGCAGCTCTTAATCTCCAGCTTTTATAGAGTGAGGGGTATGGTGGGGAGGTCATGGGGTAGCTATCTAAAGTGACACTGTCTGTGTGCCAGTTATCTCTACTAGCTGTGTAACATGGAGCCTTCTGTATGCCACTTTAGGGAAAATTAGAACAAGCCTTACCACATTCCAGGCAGAGCATACCCTAACCTCCATGGGACCTAAAACAAATAGCTCCAAGGGAGGTCATTGCTGGGGCATGAACAAGATGCAGAGCCAAAGATGGAGTCAGTGTTGTCAGCACTCTTACACTTGGCATGCAAAGAACTAGAAAAATCTGATTAAATTTAAGGGGAAAGACCATCGACAGATGCCAGCTGTGCGATGACACAGACATTGGGATTATCAAAGATTTAAAACAGATTATCATAACCATGTTCAATGTTCCATGAGGTAGTGGTGAACATACTTGAAATGAAAATAAAGATATACATTATTGGTAGAAAGCTTAAAACTCTAAAAAAGACTTTGATGGCAATTTCAGAACTGAAAAACATGTGAAATTAAAAAGAAATCATTAAATGTGCTCAATAATATATTAGAGATAAAGATGACAGAGGAAAGTGTGAATGTAAAAAAACATGTGAAATTAAAAAGAAATCATTAAATGTGCTCAATAATATATTAGAGATAAAGATGACAGAGGAAAGTGTGAATGTAAAGACAACAGTAGAAATTATATAACCTGAAGGATAGAAAAACAACGGGAAAAAACAAGGATCTGTGGAACAATAAAATAATTGTGAATGTGAATGTGAATGTGTTTGTGTTGACATTTTCTTTTTATTTTTTTTTAAGATCTTATTTATTTATTTGAGAGAGCAAGCACCCAAAGGGTATGTAGGGGGGTGAGTAGGAGAAGCAGACTCCCCACTGAGATCATGACCTGAGCCAAAGGCAGATGCTTAACTGACTAAGCCACCCATGAGCCCCTGTGTTGACATTTTCATATAGAACACCTGGTTTCAGAGATGGCTTACTGCTAAGTAAGCCCACTGAACTAGACTTCTAATTGAGTTTTAACCTTTGAAATTATCTTTTTATAAAACTTTCATAAGACTACTATGTAACATTCTTTAACAATCTTCACCTCAATTAACTATTCTTGCTCTCATTTCATTAATTTTGTCATTGATTCAAAAGTATTCATTGAGTACATCCTGCCAGAATTAATGTGATCTTATATTACATATATGATATATATAGCTTGGAAAACGTGGTATGTTTTATTATCTTATTTATCTCTTATTATAGGAAAGACCTTTTGTCAACTTAAAATTGAAAGGATGCCTGGGGATATAGAGATTTTGCCACTACTAATGTTCAAACTTAGGTTGGCTTTGGCAGCAAGAGTGTACAAAACATCCAAGTGTCAGGTAAATAGTTGCATTTTTTTAATAATAAATTTATTTTTTATTGGTGTTCAATTTGTCAACATACAGAATAACACCCAGTGCTCATCCCGTCAAGTGCCCCCCTCAGTGCCCATTACCCATTTAAATAACTCATGTAATTGGGATGAACTTCATGCAAATATGTGAGGTCAAATATTTATCTAAATAATTTATTATGAAGAGAGCCAGTACAATGTTGAGATTAATTTAAAAGTAAAATTGAGGAACTTCGCAGAAGTCATATAAAAAGGAATGGATACAATTCCTAGAGTATATAGACAATTGGTTATTGACTTACAAGGTCATATAATCTATAACATCTGGGTTATCCTTTCTGCCAATTATTGGCACCTATACTAAATGAAAATCCATAATTTAACATGTAACATCATGTCTGGGAACATTAATCAATAGTAAACAGTAAGTCAAATACAGTTTACTCTCCTAAATAGCCTTTAGGTGGACCTGTGACTCGATATTGGAAAGACATTAACCACCCCTTCCATTTATTTTTCTCTAATATTGGATAATACACACACACACACACAAACCCCAGATAAGAGGTATGCCAAGTATTTTGCAAAGCTTTAAAGCACAAATCGAAATAAGTAGAAATGTGAAGTTATTTAATTTATATGAAAATGTGGTGTTTATAAACACAAAACCAATATGTGGTAGGCGGAATTCTAATACAGACTCTGCAATTCCCCTCCTCCCCATATGTGTACATGCTCTGTTTTATCCCTTCCCTTTAAATATGTGTAGGATTTGTAAATATGATGAGATTTCTCTCCTTGATTACCTGGTATCACAAAGGTGAAGAGATTTTGCATATGTAATCAAGGTTCTGAATACACTGTCTTTGATTTAATCAAAAGTGAGATTATCCTGACTGAGCTTGACTTAATCAAGAAAGTCCTTTCAAAGAGGATTCAGGTCTTTCCTGAAGAGAGGAATTTAGAGCAAGAGAGATTCAAATGAGAGTCTTCTGCTGGTCTTAAAGAAGCAAATGCCATATTGTGAGCTATGGAGATGGCCATATGGCAAAGAGTTGAGGGCAATCTCCAGCAACTGAGCATGGCCCCTGGCTGACAGCAAGAAAATGGAGACTCTGTCCTCTAACCACATGGAACCAAATTCTGCCAACAGCTTGAGTAAAGTTTGGAAATGGATTCATCCTTCGTCATGTTTCCAGATAAGACTGCGTTCCAGACAACACCTTGATTTCAGTCTTGTGAAACCCTGAGCAGAGGACCAGGTAGTAAGGTAGATCTGTACATCTGACCTACATAAAACTGGGGTAAAAAAATAATAATAATAATAAAAAATATATATATATATATATATATATATATATATATATATATATATATGATGTTTTAACCGGTAAATTTGTGGTGAGTTGTTTGTTACACAGCAATAGAAAACTAATATACAAGCTAATAAATTTTAAGGCTGGTGTCTTCTCCATAACGCCAATACTTTTATAAGTACACCAGGGTGGTATATCTCAACACATAACAAAATAAATACATTCCAACAAGTGATTTCTTAGCATTTTCAAATATCTGTTAAAATTATGAGTCATCCAGAGCATCAGATGATTCTTTCATTTTGATGTCTTCAATGAATCATATTCTAAATTTAACCCTGGGCTTAAACTTTTAACCAAATAATTTTATTCTCACATATAGAAGAAAGAAAAACGTATTTCAGTTTGTGCTTGAGTTATGAGGTAACTCCCGAGGAAGATAAGATTTATTTTTTTTTAATGACAACTGCTCTGAGTTGAGTTCTGTGGAAAGCAGACCCTGAGATGATGTTTACCAGTTAGGAGTTTAGTGAGGGCTACCTTTAGACCAACACATGTAGAAGGAAAAGGAAGGAGGCAGGATTGGAGAGATGGAAGTGAGGCTGCAAGGCAGTCCCAAAGACAGCCTTTTTTTTTTTTTTTTTTAGATTTTATTTATTCACCTTAGAGAGAGAGGGAGCGTGCACTCGCACACACAAGACTGAGCACGAGCAGGGGGCAGAGCAGAGGGAGAGGGACAAGCAGACTCCTGCCAAGCAGAACTGGAAGGCAGCTGGATCCCAGGACCCCAGGATCATCACCTGAGCCAAAACCAAGAGTAAGAGGTGCAAGCCACCCAGGCGGCCCCCAAAGACAGCTCTGACCAAGCCACGAGTACATATACTGCTAGAATATACCTTTAGAGTTGCCTAGAGTAGGGCTGATATGGCCAGGAATTTACACATCTATATTGACCTGATATTTGATGTGTAGATCCTTCTGGAAAGGGATGCAATCTTAGAGGAGGTAAGTCTTTACTCATATATAAGCTTCTACTAGTTTTTATGTAATTGTTTCTGAATGCATCCATCTTCTCCCCCCACCCCCCGCCCCCTCCCCAACGTAATTTATCAAAAACTACTTTGGGGCAGCCCAGGTGGCTCAGCGGTTTAGCGCCGCCTTCTGCCCGGGCGTGATCCTGGAGACCTGGGATTCAGTCCCACGATGGGCTCCCTGCATGGGGCCTGCTTCTCCCTCTGCCTGTGTCTCTGCCCCTCTCTTTCTCTCTCTGTCTCTCATAAATAAATAAATAAAATATTAAAAAAAGAAAAACTACTTTATTTTATTTAAAGATTTTATTTATTTATTCATGAGAGACATAGAGAGAAGAGAAGTGGAGACACAGGCCGAGGAAGAAGCAGGCTCCATGGAGGGAGCCTGACGTGGGTCTCAATCCTGGGACTCCAGGATCACACTCTGGGCCGAAGGCAGGTGCTTAACCTCTAGGCCACCCAGGCATCCCGAAAAACTACTTTATAAGATGTTAGGTTAGGGACTGTATCCTACCTTTATTCTTACATGCTGATACTGACTTCTGAAAAGCATATCAGAGATATTCCTTATAATAACAAAATTTAGTAGCCCTATTTAGAGATAGTATGTATCTTGAGACAAATAAAATGCCATGTCAAAGATCACTGATTCAACACTTTTAGGTCTGCCCTTTTTAAATTGCCAATGTCTAGTATCTAGGATTAAAAAAATGTAATTAGAGAACTGATTATCTTAACTTGCACTTCAGAATCTAGAAAGGAAAAAAAGTACGTGAACTGAAAGTTTGTTGCTATTCATGCCTTTTGACATTTATTTCAAATGTCGAAACTTATCTTTCTTCATATTATCACTGCTTCTATTCATTTTTAGTCAAAATAATCAAGTAAGCAAGGCTATTGAGAAATCTGATTTTCAGTGAAATTGATTGTGCAATATGCTTTACATGCATAGCAACTTGGTGCCTAGCAGTTGAAAAGTAGATAATCTGCAGAATTTCATGTCAATGTTTACACTTTAAAGAGCAGGATCTCAGAATTCACTGACAGTTTTTCAAACTGTGATTCTTCTTCTGTCTATTAAAATGTATCAGAAGTAACTTTAGTACTGGTGTCACTTTTGAAAATAGCCTCAGAAAGTTTTAACTACTGGCATTTTATGTCATTCCCATCTTTTAAATAAGAAATTAGAAAATAAAACTACTGGTCTGAATACAAGCACACAGTGAACCCCTATTATTATGTTCTTTGTCCTTTAAAAATTGGCTTATAATAGTAACTTTGAATCCCCTGTTCCTATAATGATCTTAATATTTACTGATTTTATTCTTTATATGTATATTTTCATTAAAAATATGCACATAAAAATATGTACATAAAAACCACTAAGTAAAAAAAGAAAAACTCAAATTACCAAGCAAAAATAAACAAACTCACTCAGTGATTCTTGAGGCACTAAAATATCTTTTTGTCTTGTTTAGTTTTGTTTATTTAGCCCATTTTGTAACTGTCTAACAAGACTGTTATTATAGGGCTGGCATTTCAGTCCCCTGTTGCATTCTGTTTATTGTCAGTGATAGCAATATTATTGCTGTGCAACAGTTTACTCATCTGTGATTGCTAGAGCACCCTGTCCCCTTTTTGTCCTCTCTTCATATTCCATCTGCTCATTACCCACATTTGATTCAGTGTTTTCCAGAAGACTTAATTTGTCTTTTCCAAAATAGAGAAACACATTTTACCCCAGCAAATGTCTTGCAAACTTCTGGGGGAAGATTTTGTTTTATTTTATTTTATTTTTTAAATCAATGATATATTGGATCCATACTGAAATCTGTCTTTAGGGCTTTTCTGTAATGCTTTCCTCTCCTAGGTGCTAATACCTGCTTTCGTAACTGATTAGGGTATAATCTTTTGATGTTAATTACTATTCTAGAAAAAAATGTAGTTACACTTTCCAACTATGAAATGCAGAGGAATGTTGCTTTCTTATCATCATTAAAGCAGCCAGTGTAAGAGACTGTTTCCTATTTCCCAATGACACTTCCCACAAAAATCTTATTCATGCAACCTCTAATATCCTTGTGTTCACTCCCATTGTTCACAGCAAGTCCAAACCTCTCTACTGTTTTTCAGAGCCTTCTAAAATTTGACCTCACACTAATTATCTACCATGATTTACTCTTCCTCCTCCTCCTTCATACAGTTTTTGTTGTCAGCTGACAGTTATTCCTATTCCTTTACGAAATCACCGTAGTCATTTGTTTTCTTTTTATTTTTTTTTAAAGATTTTATTTATTTATTCATGAAAGACACAAAGAGAGAGAGAGAGGCAGAGACACAGGCAGAGGGAGAAGCAGGCTCCATGCAGGGAGCCTGATGTGGGACTCGATCCTGGGATCATGCCCTGGGCTGAAGGCAGGCGCTAAACTGCTGAGCCACCCAGGGATCCCCTTCTTCTTCTTCTTCTTTTTTTAAAGATTTATTTATTTTTGAGAAAGAGAGAGAGAGAGAGAGGAGGGGAGGGGCAGAGGGAGAGGGATAATTTCAAGCAGACTCCCTGCTGAGCACAGAGCCCAAGCTGGGCTCAATCTCACAACCTTGAGATCATGACCTGAGCCAAAATCAAAGAGTCGGATGCTCAACTGACTGAACCACCCAGGCACCCCTATACTCATTTTCATTCTTGCATTTTTGCTCATGTCTCTCCTTTTTACCTCCCCTTTTCTCTGGTTTCCTCTCTGTCTATCCAAAGTCTACTCATTTTTCAAGGCTTGTCTCCATAATGAAGCCTCTGCTGAACACTCTCATTCTGAAGCTTTGATGGAAATCATTATCTTCTCTGACGTTGCATTTGCTATATACTCAGTAATATATATATAGTAATATTTCTATTGTTCAAAGCAGTATATGTAACTTCACTTTTGGAACTGACATTCAGAATCAGTTTACGACACACATGCATAGGTGAACATACACACACAAATGAGACTGATTATTTTATAGTCCTAACTTATTTTTGAAATTACCAAGAGCCTACTTTACTTAAATACATCTATAAAATATGAAAACAACTTACTAAAATTTTTATAAAGCATTAATTTGCAGTTGGGAAGCAGATCTAAAGACATAGTTCTTTTTTTTTTTAAGATTTTATGTATTTATTCATGAGAGACACAGAGAGAGAGAGAGAGAGAGAGAGAGGTAGAGACACAGGCAGAGGGAGAAGCAGGCTCCATGCAGGGAGCCCAATGTGGGACTTGATCCCAAGACTCCAAGATGAGGCCCTGGGCTGAAGGTGGCACTAAACCGCTAAGCCACCCGGGCTGCCCCTAAAGGCATAGTTCTTACAGTTCCTATGCTACAGATATTTATAGTTTGAGGGGTAATAAAAAATAACATTAATTACAAATGAGAATATGATAACCAACATTGACAGAGGTACAAATTGCCATTGATAGTGGGGATAGAAATGGAATAGGCTTCCTCGAGGAGATAAAACACAAATTAGACATCGAAGGATAAGAGATTGATAAAAACAGACACATGAGTCAGAAACAGCATACACAGAGGCAGGAAAATTATGTGGTGACTGTGTCAAAACGTGAATATTTCTCGTTGGGAATTTGTATTTGAAAGCAGTAGGAGACAATCTAGTTCAGTTGCAGGCATATTATGCATAAGCTCAACTGGCAGACTGTAATGTATGTGTGATTTTTTTTTTTTTTTGGTGTTGTTGGCTGTGGGGAGATATTAAAGATGTTTGAATGGGAGAGCATTACTTTCTTATTACACTAGCAACAACAAAAAACAACATGATCTCAGGGTTGTGAGATCAAGCCTCGCGTCAGGCACTGTGCTCAGCAACTTGTGTATTAGGGAAGTTTAACATGGCTATGATGTGAGGATGTTATCAAGGTAAGAAAGATAGAGATTTCATCTTCTAGATTATTAGAAGCAATCAATAATGAGGCATTAACCAGAGGAGAGCCTTGGGAATGAAGAGGCTGCAGTGATAAGAGACACCATGTATACATGCAGACTGATGGAAGTACAATCAAACCTGTCTCCACATTTTTGAGCCACATGAGTTGTAAATGTTGGTGCCATTAATAAAGATCAGAAACAGAGAAGCAGGTAATGATTTTGTTTTTGTTTATCTAGAGTATGCTCACTTTATTTCTGGTGAGACATCCAGAAGAATAGATCTGGTGGCTTGGGCTCAGTCAACAAGTGACAACTAAAGATTTACATTGGGGTATATATATATATATACACACACCTAGATGTCATAGCTTGAATCTCTATTGTACATGGTAGGTAAAACTGATTTTTAAAAAAGACAACATTTTTCAAGGTGCAGGCAACATGTTAATCTATGGTTTTACTACTATTCTAAAAAACTTTACCCAATCCTAAGGCCAAAATATCAGTTCCTCATGGTTTCGACTTAATTTCTAATTTCTACTCAGATAACTGAATAATTTAGAATCATCACATTCATATATTGATATTAATTTTGGAATGAGGTAAGTTAGTTTCTGTTGCAACTGGCAACAGACCCAAATCAGACTGGAATAAGTAAAAAAAGTATATTTTTAGCTCCTGTTACTGTAAACACAAGAAGCAGTTTAAGCTATGGTTAGATTTAGAATAAAAACAAAGTCATCAAGCCTGAATTTCTTTTCATCCCTTGCTTGCTGTGTGTAAGCTCCATTTGAATGTTACTCACCTTTGCCCAGCAGCTCCAATTCCTTCCTAGGGCATTTTGCTATACTTATTCCATCCTTGAGTTTCAAGTAGACAAGTAAAATGTTTTAATGTTTTAATGTTTTAATGTTGGTGGGGGCCCTGGGTGGTTCAGTCTATTAAGCTGTTGGCTCTTGATTTTGGCTCAGGTCATGATCTCAGGGTCCTGGGATCCATCCCTGGCCAGCTCCACACTCAGTGGGGAGTATGCTTGAGATTCTCTCTCCTTCTCCCTCTGCCTCTGCCTCCCCTGAAATAAATAAATATTTTTAAAAAGAAAGAATGTGGGCAGCCCGGGTGGCTCAGCGGTATAGCGCCGCCTTCAGCCCAGGATGTGATCCTGGAGTCTGACGTCGGGCTCCCTGCATGGAGCCTGCTTCTCCCTCTGCCTGTGTCACTGCCCCTCTCTCTCTCTCTCTCTCTGTGTCTCTCATGAATAAATAAATAAAATCTTAAAAAAAAAAGAAAGAATGTAAATGTTGGATATGGTGTGGTAAAGTGAGTGTGGCCACAGGAGACTTTGAGGCTCAAAAAGAGAAATCTTACTATATTCACAGATCCTAGAGAGGATGTCACCCCATGCCATGCAGGGCCAGAGAGGAATCTCCAGGGTTTTTTTTTTTTTTTTTTTTCAGGGATTATCCCCCTGAAGCTCCACGTTTTGGATCAGGTGGCAAAAGACAGGAACACAAGGAAAGTAAAGGTTAGATCCTTTATCGGGGTTTCTGCAGGAAAAGCAAGGCAAGGCATGGAAAATAGTTTAGGACTGGCTAGTTTGAATAACTCTGGGAGGGTTTGGGCTATAAGGGTGATCTCTAGTTATCTGGTATGTGGCTCTGGGATGATTTAGGGCAGAAAAAACACTGGCTTGTGTGTGAGAGTCAGATAAGGAGGTGGTTGAGGCTATAGGCCAGGATTACTTGATTTGTACACGGAAGACATGCTCCTGGCTGAAGTGCTTTGCTACCCCTGAGAAAGGGTTTAGCACTGGGAGGAGGAGTCACTCTCTGGCCAGTAAGATTCTGAAGATGTCAAAACATGATAAAATACAGAAAGTAGAAAACACTTTACAGCAACAACAACAACAACAAACCATGAGTAACACACAAAGAGAACATTTTTTCCCTAGCATTTCCTACAAAAATCTTAAAATTAACTCCATTTTTTTTTTTAAACTTTAAACAGATGCCCACTGCTTAAAAAAGAACCTTGATCAAGGGAATGTAAGGTACTGTCAACCTAAATAAAAGAGCTAAACTGAGGCGAGCGAGCTCTAATTGCCAGAAATTGGGTCTATATGGATGTTCATTGGTCAGAAGCTAAGTCGGGGCCTTCTGAAAATCAGGCAATTCACTTGTTTCATAGCCGCCCACCCCCCTATTGTAGATACAAATCCTTTCACCCTACTTACCCGGTTCTTTAAAGAAAGGTCAAGCTCCAATAAAAATAAGTAAATAAATAAAAACAGGAACCATGGAGTTGCGGTCAGGTAGCAGCGGCAGAGACTGTCCCCCCTTTTTTGTCCCTCGCTGTAACTAAAATTTGGCATCCGCCAGTGAACAGAAGTGCCCCTGTGCAAATTGTGAGATTTAGAACTAGGCAGCAGGGGAGCCCGCGGGATGGGTTGGCCGGCCTGTGCACCGGGTTCGAGACCCGTGGGCCTGGCCCTGTACTCCCAGCCCCCCTTTCCGGACCAGCAGGAGCCTGTGAAGGGCCTCAGCCCCTGCTGGCTGCGGTGGGGGAACAACGGGGGTGCACTGACTTGGGTCACACACGTGGAGGACTCCGCCCTGCGCAAGCCCTGGTCTCCTGAGGAGAGAGATACCCCACTCCGTTGGGCAGGGCAAGAAGGCCTCGGGACGCACGGAGGGCCTAAGAGGCACTTTGCCAGCGCCGCCCCTCCCACAAGGTGGCTGGGCTCTGGGCCCTGGGGGGGGGGGGCATTCCTGGTGAGGAGGGGTGCCCAGCCTCCCCAGCTGCGGGTGGACCTGCTGGAGAAACCCGTTTCCCTCCTGCGGCACCCAGAGTGGCAGGTGAAAAGTATCAGAGAGCATGAAGGGCACGCGGGTCCTGCTGCCCGCCATGAGCCCCTTCTTCAGTCCCACGTGCTTCCTGAGACACGTGAGGGAACCAAGCCCAACGCAGAGAGTTTAAGGGCCACAGACTTTTTTTTTTTTAGTGTTTGAATTTATTTTTTTAATATTTTATATAATTCAATTTGCCAGCATAGAGCATACCAACCAGTGCTCATCTCCTCCTGTGCTCTGCTAAATACCTGTCACCTCGTTACCTCTCCCCCCACCCACCTCTGCAACCCTTTGTTTCCCAGAGTTAGGAGTCTCCCATGGTTTGTCTAAATTGCCCTGGGTAGCAGAGACATTTTCACAATATTAATTCTTCGAATCCATGAGCATGGAATGTTTTTCCATCTCTTTGTGTCTTCCTCAATTTCTTTCAGAAGTGTTCTGTAGTTTTTAGGGCATAGATCCTTTACCTCTTTGGTGAGGTTTATTCGTAGGTATCTTATGCTTTTGGGTGCAATTGTAAATGGGATTGACTCCTTAATTTCTCTTTCTTCAGGCTCATTGTTAGTGTAGAGAAATGCCACTGATTTCTGGGCATTGATTTTGTGTCCTGCCACACTGTGAATTGCTGTATGAGTTTAGCAATCTTGGGGTGGAGTCTTTTGGGTTTTCTATGTAGAGTATCATGTCATCTGCAGAGGGAGAGTTTGACTTCTTCTTTGCCAATTTGAATGCCTTTTAATTCTTTTTGTTGTCTGATTGCTCAGACTAGGACTTCTAGTACTATGTTGAATAGCAGTGGTGAGAGTGGATATAAGGGCCACAGACTTAGGAAGTCGTCCCCAAAGTACTTATTTCTCCCTTCTGATTTTTTAACCCCCCAAATCTTGCTGATTCATCCTCTATAGAGTTAGGTGTAACCACCCCTTCCTTTCTAGGCCCATTGCACCTGCCCTGGTCAGACACAGCATGCCTAGATTGCTGTGCCTTGTTACTTGCCAGGGCATTCACAGTTTTTCTTCCTATCAGATTCACAGACTTGTGGGGGTTCTCTCCTCACTTGCAGTGGAGGTCATCTCTTCCTCAGCTTGAAATCCAAATCATTCAACAGTCTCCATCCCTTCCAGGCACCATCTTGTCTCCACAGTTTTTGTCCTGGTCAGCCTCAAAACCAGAGCTTAGGTCAGAGTGAATGTCCTGCCCAGTAGCTTCACTTGTGCGGTTGAGTTTGCCTCAAGGACACAGTTTGTCTCTCACACCTGTCTAGCCACAGACATTCCATCTTTCAAAACTCTGCTCAAAGTCTGCTTCCAGCTGAAAGTGTTTTAGCTGTCGGATATTTTACATCTGAATTAACTTCTTCTTTCCCAGTTCTTTGCACTTCATACCAATGTAGTTCTTGTCACACTATGGCTCATTATCACTTGGGAATGAATGTTTCCCTCACTTCATTTCTGAGCCCTTAGAAAGCAGGAACTTAATCACCTTTGCATCCACCACATCCCCTAGTGTTGTTCTTTATGCCTACTGTTCAGTAATTGTCTTTTTATTTGAAGTGGATTTAACATTTGCATCAAAAGCCCTAGGGGAGTAGGAGAGGCAGTCCTGGAATATGTCTCCTTATTAGTAGTTCAATGCTCTTTCTACCTACCATACAGTTGGGACTAGTAAAAGCAGTTTCCAGGACATTACCACAGATTTAAATATGTTTATCACAAGTACCACTCATAATACAGCTAAGAACAGTGCCCGGCCTATTTTGATTCTTTGTCATACCCCACTTTTCCTCAGTTGGGCTACGATCACAGTATGAAGTAAGCTCCCTCGTCCCAGTTCTGCCTCAGTGGTTCAGGCAATTCTCTGAGAATGACCTCTTTTATCCAACTGCCAGCCACTCCCACACTCATGCGTGCAAGGAATTCAAATAGGCACTCTTGTCTGGATTCTCTGATGCCTTTGTTGCTGTCAGTCCTCTCTCTTTCTGTGCTCTAAATAGCCTCTTCCAACTGACACCTTGATAATCCGCCTGGCTCTTGATTTTATTTCTCCTTTTGATATCATCCCCCAGTTTTCATTGTTCCTTTATACTACACTAGTTTACTCCCAGCACATCCATACTCCTTTAAGAGGATCGATGACACATTAGGAAGAGGGGGGCATCTAAACTTCTTATGTACACAGGGATGATTTGATTATTAGAGACCTAGTTAAGAATTATTGATGGATCAGAGATGCTTATTAAGCCAAACGGCATCAGTTATACCTGTACTTAGTCCCTGTACCCTAAAAGTATTTGTCAGCAGCAACTTTTTGATAAACTGCTGAGACAAAAGATTGAACAGTGGGTATTTAATTTTATGTATGAACATCTGAGAGAAAGATGAAGAAGCCTTAACATCCTTGACTAAAACAGAAACAAAGTTGGGGATTGAGACAAAAGGATGGAAACAAAGTGAAATTCTAGCCTTAATCCAGTGGACTAGAAGGTATGTCCTCCAGGGACATTTGTCGGCATTTGACATCATTTTCATTTAAAAGGCCTTTTTGTACTGGATTTATATATGGGTCCAGAGAGAACAGAGTGTGAAAATAAATTGAAGACAAAGAATCAGCTATAAACCATGCAAAGACCCATAGCAAAGTAGAAAATCTCCTGGAGATAAAGCGTTGACATGGAAAAGCACAGCACTATGCTGAACAGAGAAATAATCATTCACAGAAGCAAAGATTTCTGAGGATCATGCAATGTTCTGGCTGTTTTATTATTCTGCATAGCCTGTGTGCATTCGTTTACTCAAAAATTATTTTTCAATCTTTATGTACCCAGCATGACACAAGGTGTATGGTGTTGGTATACTGAGCCAATTGAAGCAAAGTTCTGGCTCATGAACTTGCCTTCTGCTCTGCAAGTGGAAAATGATTATCTTTGCTAATGTAAATGTATGATCTCTTTGCCCACACTTTTGTGATGTTAACCTGTGCAGTAACCAATCCTAAAGAGACTTTACAATTCTCTCCCTATTCATCCAAATTATGACCTTCAGAAACTTAATTTGGGAAAATTTTTCTCTTTCTATACCATATCCGTTCTTGCTTGTAACTTGGTGAGACCTTGTGACCTTATCTCTTGAGTGATATTCCTGGGTCTCCAGACACAGGTCTGCAGAGCGATAAATTCTGCTTATTTTTATTAGCACTGGTGGTCTTTGCATTTTGATCTGATACTAATGAGCCTTTCTATGCATACACTAGGGAGTGATTATTATATAGACAAGAGATGATCAATCAATTTTCAGTCATGTTGTATTGAGAACACAGGACAGTAGGATAGGTTAATTGGTTGTGATGTATATCTTGTAAAAGTAATTTCATAGTATGTGTACATGAGATTTGTAAGATATTCATCGAGAAGATGAATAAACAGTACACATTGTTGCTACATATTCAATATACAATATTTTAAAACTTCTTTGCTCTTTTCCAAAGGTAATATGCAAAGGTCATTCTTGAATTCCAGAACAGTCCACTGAGATGACAGATATGGGGAAATTTGGCCAACTTCAATGTAAATAGCAGCTGACAGTAAGGGAGAGACATAAATCAATATCATAATTTTAAAAAGGTGGGAACTCTGTTTCACTTTGAGGATGATTCTAGATTCCTCTCTCCACTGCCAGGCATTTGAAGTACAAGCTATTCTAATTAATATTTATTCTCAAATGCTCTCCCAAAGCTCTATTCATTATTAGAACCATTTGTAAATAACTTTCAATGTTTATTTGTTTTAGAATATTTGGGCTTTATATGTCCCTAGTTTATAAATTTGATATTAATCTGTCTAAATGGTCCCCAGTGTAGCCAGATATCAAGAAATATCTGAATCCTCAACACTTACAGACTTATGACACAAGGCACCAAAGGTGTCAAGAAGACACAGGGGCAGGGTCATAGTGTCAAATGCTCTCTGCTTCCCCCATCATTTGTGGATTATTTTAATGGGAGAGGGGATTTGAAATTTGATCCAGAGTTTTAAATTTTCCTTTGACAGTTCCTTTTTTTTTTTTTTTTCAATTTCTTATAGAAACATTGTTCAGAATGTCTGTCTTATATAGCTATGCTCCTGGTTCTTAACCTGTGGAAAAACAGCAACAAATCCTTGAAGATTCTCCAAACACAACCAGTCTCTGTTTTATTTTGTTTTACTTAAAGAATCCAACAGTGTTGGAAAAGGATTCAAGGAGAGGAAGCTACTGCACTGTATACTTTCCACTGATTTCTTAGTCTAGCACTTGTGAATATTAGTGGCTTATAAAACCAAAGAGCATGAAATCACTTCAGAGACTAGAGCAGTTATGTGAGGAGGTGGGGGGTAACCAGAAAGAGGTCTAACAATGTCCACAAACTTCTTCCTTATCTCTAGAGGACAAAGAACCAGGTATATTTTGTTGATGTTTGTAGCTTTGTATCTGAAAGGAATCTGAAAAAGCAATAAAAAATTTACTTGGAGTTTCTTATTTGAGGACCACAATTTGCTCATTAGCATGTGAGCTTCCCTCAGAATGGAAGATAAAAGTTTTCTGGAAATCTGGAAATTTCACATGAAACTTACACTATCCTTTAAAAAAAAAAATACACATGCTGCTTTGAACTTTTTTCTTTTTGCGATGATTTGGAATTTGTAGATCCTTTGAACAGTGGTCAAGTATCTATTGATTTACTCACATGTTTATGCCTTTTACTTAATAAATAGGTGTTAAGTACTGCTCTGAGATAGCTACTGTACCCAACCTTGAGATATAAAGACAAATGATCCCTGGTAAGATCTTTCCTGCAAGTGCATCCTGCCTGGTAGGGAAGACAAGTGTAAACAGGTTTTTTCAGACCACCTGGAAGATGCTATGACTGAGACCTTAATGTGGAAACACAGAGGTAGGGACCTGGCTGGGGAGCAAGGAAAAGCTTCAAGGAAGACATTACATTTGACCAGGATATTAATGAAGTTAGAATCTTCCAGGTATGGAAGGGAAGAATGACCTCTTAGATCGGCACGCCCAGCCACCAGGAAGCAATGGGTAGAGCTCATTGGATTGAAGAGTGACAGAAAAAATGGAAACAAATGTAGGTGGGAAGAGAGGAGCTTAAGGTAGTTGACATTCTTAACTCAGAGATAGATACATTCATATGGAATGTAGAATATGAGTTTGATTCTGATATAAATTCCGTGACTTATTGGTGAGTTTGTATGAGTCAAAAGTATTTGGGCTTGGATATAAGAGTCTACATTTTAACAAGTGTTCCAGATGACTCAGAGATTCACATGTTAAGACAAAATATTGAATAAGAGAAGGGCATCGATATAGCTCTGAAAAACAGAAGCATATAAAGAGCAGTGAGCAGAGAGGAGAGGCAGTGGTATAAATTGAGAAGAAACTGGTGAGAATGAGAAATATCTAGATCCTGAGCCTGAGGTAATGGTGTACCAGTCAGGAGTGCTGCCTCTACTGAGCCAACCACAGCAAGGCATAGGTGCTGAATAGACTGGACCTGGTGGAATATTTACCCGTGGGAAGGAAACGGTTAAGGGGGGACTGTAAGGAGTCTGAGGAAGGTTCTGAGACTCTTCTAACTCCCCTATAAACACTTTATTGACATTTACTTGCAGTAAGAAAAACCTGGCATTTATTTAGGGTCTTTCTTTTAACAAGTCAATATTATAAGGTTTGCGGTAACTTTGTTACTCTTTTTATTTCTAAACATGTCTTCATTTTGCCCTTCTGAATTACATTTTGCTGGGTATAGAATTCTGGGTTCATAATTGTTTTTCCTCTTGGTACTTTGAAGGTATTATCCCATTTTCTCTGCCCTTTCTTGTTGACAATGAGAAATAAATATTTATCAAATTGCCATTTACATTTAGATAAACTGAGGTGCCTGGTAGCTCAGTCAGTTAAGCTTCTGCTGGTTGATTTTGGCTCAAGTAATGATCTAAGGGTCGTGAATCACACTGCATCAGGCTCCCTGCTCAGTGGGGAGCCCACTTAGGATTTTCTCTCTCCCTCTGTGCCTCCCTCCCTCCCCATCCCCTCTTACACTATGTCTCTCTAAAATAAATAAATAAAATATTTTAAAAAACCATTTAGATAAACTGACTTTATTCTAGGTTTAAAATTGTTTTTTTTTTTTTTAATTTTTATTTATTTATGGTAGTCACAGAGAGACAGAGAGAGAGGCAGAGACATAGGCAGAGGGAGAAACAGGCGCCATGCAGCGGGAGCCTGATGTGGGACTCGATCCCGGGTCTCCAGGATCGCGCCCTGGGCCAAAGGCAAGCGCCAAACCACTGCGCCACCCAGGGATCCCCTAAAATTGTTTTCTTTAAGGACTGCCTGGGTGGCTCAGTTGGTTAAGTGTCTGACTCTTGATTTTTGCCTCAGGTATGATCTCAGAGTCATCCCCACATTTGGCTTCCTGCTGGTTGTAGAGCCTGCTTAGGAGCTTAGGATTCTCTCTCTGCCCTCTCCTTCTGCCCCTCCCTCCCCACCTCTAAAAACAAAAATAAACTGTTTCCTTTTCTCCTCAATTTCCCGAGATTTGTCTATTAGGTATCTAGTTATGGATCTGTTATGTTATTATTATTTTATCATTAGTGTTCTGCTTGTTACTCAAAGTGCACTATTAATTTGAATACTTAGATCTCTCTTTAAAATGAGAGAACTCTTGGCTAATACCTGATCATATATTGTTTCCCTGCCACTGCCTCTATTCTCTATATACTAGAACTGTTTTCAAAGAGATTACTGAAGTTTAAGTGTAAAGTATCTAAATAGATCTTGTGGGAATCTTAACTGCTCCTACATGTATTTTGTTTCTTTTTATCATTTTGCTGTGGGAGGTGAATAATTCAGTGCTATCAGTAAGAATCTATTCAGTGAGGTTCTGTTTGGAACATATCTAGTGTTTTCATTTTACTTTTAATTATATTTTTGCTTTCCATATTTCTATTTGATTCCTTTATTATATGTACCTTGTTTTATGTACATAATTTCTTGTTCAGTATCTTATTGCTATTTTTTTTTTTTACAAATGTTATGCTCTCATGCCTTTGAGTATCCCAGCCATGCTTATTTTAATAAGTCTGTCTAATTATTCCATAACATTTATATCATTAGAAAGTAACTTCTTTCCTGATGTGAATTTTTTGGCTTCTCCTTAGCATCAGATTTCTCCCTGCATTTTAGAATTGCAGATCACAAGCTTATCTAAGGTGAACCTAGTTTTTGCTTTACATTGTTTTCTCCTTCTTCCACTGGCCAGGTTTCCTTCCTCCCTAACAAGAATTCTTGAAGCTACTTCTGTGGATGTCCTAGGGCCCTCAGTTGAGAAGCTGCTTTCCTAATGAAGGCGTGGGCCTCCTCTCTGGTGGGGATATGAAAGATATACAGAATTGCTTAGTGAGCCTCAGGCAGCTCTGTCCTGAGGCCATGTCCATATCCTCAGGCTTACATCACCTGGCAGCTCCATAGAAGTTGTAGCCCTAGGCAGCAGTTGTCAGTGTTTTCCACCCTACTTTTATGACTCATAGCTCCTGGAATTAATCACTGTGGCCAACTCCATTTTTCCATTTCACATCCACGAAGCCTCTTGTCCTTCTTTTCCCAAAGGAGTTGAATTTATATCTCCCACTTCCAGCTTTGGATTATGCGTCTTCAACCCCATTTATAATTCCAGCTTTCTGTTTTGTCTCTGTTTATCTCATCTAAGTTTTTTGGATTCTTTCTTTTTATAATATATCCATCATTGCCAAGTTTGTTGTTCAGAAGAGGGTACATCAAAGAAGGAACATAGTGTGCCATTTTTACAGGTGTCTCTGGGTAAATTTTTAACTACATATCCCATTAGAGTGTTGCCAAATTAGTTAATAAAAGAAATCAACCACTTTCAAGTGGAAATGGCTACAGAATTTCCAGAGATTGACATATAAATGATAATCAGTTGCTAAATTTATTTTTGTTCTGTGTAGGAGATGTTTAATGTGGTGTCTGAATATGGTGTCTCTCCTGATTGGATGAGGACACCAAAATGTGGGGCACCAGTTGATCAATGGGGTGGAAGCCGTGGCCCAGGCAAGTGGGGAAAAGACTTCACCAGAGGCAGAACAAAGGAGATAGAAGTTTCTTGAATACACTGCAAGGGAACTGGGGGCAAGGCAGCAGAGGAGAGAGTCTACCATCAGGTAGTTGGAGCTGTATTCAAAGAGGGAAAGTGAGGAGGTATGGGGACAGATAGGATTTTCCCCTTTTGAGTAACTTCCTGGTTCTAAGTAGCCCATTGGTTAGTTGGGGCTTATGGATATTTTGAAGTGGGTCGCCTGATGGGCCTGTCTGTATTTTGCTAGGGGGTTGGGGTCACTTTGGGCCCTTCTCCCTTGGTCAGGTTTCCATTGCTCAAACTTGTTGTCTAAAAGCAGCCTCTGCACTTAGCATTTAAAGAGTCATATATAGGGCAGTCCGGGTGGCTCAGCAGTTTAGCTTCGCCTTCAGTCCAGGGCCTGGTCCTGGAGACCTGGGATCGAGTGCCACGTTGGGCTCCCTGGGTGGAGCCTGCTTCTCCCTCTGCCTGTGTCTCTGCCTCTCTCTCTCTCTCTCTCTCTCTGTCTCTTATGAATAAATAAATAAAATCTTTTTTTTTTTTAAAGAGTCCTTTACAGAATTCCAATTCAGTCAACTAGTTAAGGATATGGAAACTGTTTCCCATCAGCTATCACTGAGAAGAGCCTTGGTCTCCATTTTAGAATTAGTTAAGTAATTTGCTTTGTTCTTTTTTGCCAGAGCTAACCTATTCTCACTGAATATTAAATTGTTGGTCTTTATATCTTTGCTTTTAAATTAACATGTTCCAGGGTAAAATTCTGTTGTGAAGACTTAATATATTGTGCTTTATAAAGCTTTTAAACTGGGGCCTTATTTTAAAATTGTATCTACAAGGAGATATTTCTACAAAAGAAGCACTTCTTTAATCTAAGGCAAAACAACAAATGATCTAAGTTGAGAGTAAGGCTACATCCATATGTTTACATAGGTGAGCAATTAGTCAAATGAATTAAGACTGTATTGATGGATCAATTAACCTCTGAACCTCAGCTAAGAAGTTCCCCTAATAAACCTCAGGTCACTGACTTTAGGTTGGGAATCCCATGTCTCTAGGCAGCTGCAGGGCCCTATTCCCTTTGTCTTCTCATCTGCTAAGATTTCAAGGGAATGAGTCTTACTCAGCTTGTCTGTTTATTGATCTTGCTCCATGATCTAGCTGAGGACCTTAACCTCTCTCCTCTAAAGATTCTTTTCCACTACAGAATTTGCAGTAGACGTCGTTGTCAGGGACAGGAGATTGAGTGTTGAAAGGAATATGGGAGAGATACTAACAGAACTGGTGAAACACTCTCATCCCCTATTACCAATAGAGAAACTTGACATCTGTGTAACAAAGAGATAAGGCCATCCTCACTCCATGTGTAAGCTATGTAGGCAGTGGTATTTTTCAGACACTAAGAGAGGATCCATCTAAAGTCATCTGCCTCATTCATGCTTATAATTCTCTCCTTGCCAATTTGTTTAGGTAGTGCATCATAGTTTTCAAAGGGTAAATATCACTGAGCTCTAGATCGGAGTCCTCAATATGGATGTTCATCCTCCTGCCTAGCCTAACATTCAGTTGGACAAAGAGCAGGGAACTGACCTTGGGAAAAAACATATTCTTTCTCTAGGAGTTGGGCATCAGGACAGGAGAATCTATTTTGGTATCAACTATTAAGTTACGTGAATTTGGGGCTGTGAGATGGCAATGTAGGCATCAATGAATGAAGAAAAACACTAATAAGGCCCTACTTCAGAGAGGGAAATAAGGCAAATGTACGAAAGAAACAAACTGGAGATGCTATGGTGTGTCTCGCTTACTAATATCATTCCAGTGGCTTGTTCTTATTGTGGAGAGGTCTATATTGTTTATCTGTGGGTTTCATGTATTATACCTGGATCCTTCTGGCAGATTTCTTCTTGACAGTTAAACTTCAGGCACTTATTCTTTACTCTGAATGAGTTTACCGGACAGATTTTCTTGTGGATCTGTTTAAAGAGGAAGCACAAGAATACTGGTATATGGGTAAGGGATATAAACGGTTCATAGCCTCAAGGTCAGACTAAGTCAGGTTGAGATGTTGAAGGATGTAACTAGATATAGAGAGAACAGATACCTATGTGGTGTCCTTTATACATATCTGAGAGAAGTGCTATTTAGTAGAGGTTTCCGGTATTTTCAGCCAAGAGGATCTTGATATCACCCATTTATAATATTTCTGTCCACAGTTTGTATTATAATTATAAATACATTGTGACAATTATTTTTTTAAATAAACCTAAAAAACGTTTTAAGGCAACTGTAGATTCACATGCAGTGGTGAAAATGAAAAAGAGAGTCCTTATACCCTTTGCCCAGTTTTGCCAGTGTAACTGATATGAAATATTAGGGTCCAGGAGTGAACAGCCAAGAAAGAATTATTGAGATATTCTCAGTGCAGAAAAGGTGGTTTTACTAAAGCCCGAGGACAGGGCCTGTGGACAGGAAAAGCTGCACTGGGGTTGTGAGGAGTGATTGATTATAAACTTTCAAGTTAGGAGGGAAGAAGTCTCTAAGGAATTTTGAAGCAAGAATTCCAGGACCTTGGGCTAGCTGCTATTAAGATAAGCTCATTTGCTGCTGTCTAGTAAAACCTTAGTCTCGAGACCCTTTAGATGTGTATCAGTGGGCCATGTGCTTGGAGGATGACTGCTCACGTATCTGAGGGGGTGGTGGTTAGAGATAAAGGGAATTTCCAAAGCAATTTTTATATGTTAAAGAAGACTTACAGGGTTCTGGAGGTCAGGCTAATGTCAAGCTAACATTGCCTTTTGCCTGTAGCAAAGTATTAACATCGAGGCAGTTGAGTTCCTAGAGGAAGGTCACCCTGCTTGTCTTAAGTACTAGTCAATGGGCAGAAAAGGAAATTTAATTTTTTTTCTACATTTCTTTTGCATATGTTCTCCACACCACTAACATCTTGCAAAATTATAGTACAACAGGGGTGCCTGAGTGGGTCAGTCAGTTAGGCATCTGCCTTCAGCTCAGGGTGATCCCAGGGTCCTGGGATTGAGCCCTGTGTCAGGCTCCCCACTTGGCAAGAAGCCTGCTTCTACCTCTCCCTCTGCCTACCATTCCCCCTGCTTGTGCTCTCTCTGTGTGTCAATAAATAAATAAATAAATAAATAAATAAATAAATAAATAAATAAAATCTTTAAAAAATTATAGTACAACATCACAACCAGGATATTGACATTGATACAGTAAAAATACAGAACATTTCGATTGCCACAAAATATCACACTTTGCCCTTTAATGGCCGAGCTTACTTCATTCCCATTCTTAGCCTATTTTTAAACTCTGACAACCACTAAACTAGTGGTTTATTTATTCTCCATCTCTATAATTATATCATTTCAAAAATGTTATATCAAAGGAATCATAGTATGTGACCTTTGGGGATTAGCTTTTTTTACTCAGATCAATTCTCTGAAGATTCATCCTGGCTCCTATATCAGTAGTTTGTACCTTTTTATTGCTGAGTGGTATTCCATGGTATGGGAGTGCCATAGTTTGTGTATCCATTCTCCCATTGAAGGACATCTGATTTGTTTCCAGTTTTGACTATTACAGATAAAGCTACTGTGAACTTTCATGTACAGGTTTTTGTGGGAACAAAAATTTTCATTTCTCTAGAGTGAATGTCCAAAAGTTCAAATGCTGGGTTGTATGATAGTTGTAGGTTTAATTTTACGAGGAACTGCCAAATTGTTTCCAGAGACTATGCCATTTTACATTTCGACCAGCAATGTATGTGTGATCCAGTTTCTCCACATCTTCATCAGCATTTTAATAGACACTATTTTTAGTTGTACCATTCTGATAGGGGTAGAGTGGTATCTCATTGTGGTTGTAATTTGCATTTCCATAATGTCTAATGATGAACATCTTTTCATATGGTTGTTTTCTCTCTGTGTATCCTCTTCATTGAAGTGTCTCTTCATGTCTTTTAACATTTTCTAATCAGATTGACTTTTTTCTTTTTGGTTGTTTTTTTTATTATTATTGAGTTTTGAGAGTTTTAATACATTGCAGATAGTAGTCCTCTGGGCAGATGAATGGTTTGATTGCAATTATGTTCTTTCCGTCAAAGCTTGTGTTTGCATCCACTTAACACAGTACTTCACAAAACAAAAGTTTCTGAATTTGATGAAGTCTGAGTTATAGGTATTTTCTTTAGTGGATTTCTTTAATAGTTTGTACTTTTAATGAAGTGTGCTTGACCATGTCAAGTCTAGGAATTCTTTGTCTAGCCTTAAATCCCAAAGATTTTCTCCTTTTTCTTTTATTTTTAAAAGATTTTATTTATTTATTTGGCAGAGAGAGAGAGAGAGAGAGAGAGAGCACAAGTAGGGGCAGCAGCAGGCAGAGGGAGAAGGAGAAGCAGATTCCCCACTGAGCAGGGAGCCTGAAGAGGTGCTCAATCCCAGGACCCCGGGATCATGACCTAAGCTGAAGGCAGATGCTTAACTGACTGAGCCACCCATATGCCCCCTCCTTTGTTTCTTCTAAAAGTTTTATTGTTTAAAATTTTACATTTAAATCTGTGATCGATTTTGAGTTGATTTTTTATATATGGTATGAGACTGAGGCTGAAGTTCATTTTTTATCTTTGCCTCTGGATGTCTAATTGCTTCAGCATCATTTGTTGAAAAGCTAATTTTTTCTCTGTTTTATTGCTTTTGCTTCTTTGTCAAACATCAGCTAAGCAGCCAGCATCTCTCATACTTCTTTGTACAACAGCTCCCACCAATTGTACTTAGATTGTTGCTAAAAAGTTTGCAAAAATATGTTATATTCAGTTCTCCTTAAGAAATAATTATTTCACCTTTCGTGATCATATTTACTCACCAAAGTACCCAAATGCTTTGATTAAATAAAGCTTAGAATCAAGTGTAATATCTGTAATTCTATTTTTAAAAGTCTTAGTTTTGACACAAAATTTATTTCCCTCTTAGTCAATGACAATCTCTTCTGCTTCTTGTACTGAAATAAATGACTGAAGAAATGTCTGATTGCTCACACAGATCAAAGTTAGTTGCTAATGAAATGATAACTCCTTTATAAATAACTCTGAATAAATCTGTTGGTCCATAAAAGATTCATCTTTAAAGGAATCTAATTCATTTTCTGCCTCTAACATTTCTATGGACATGAAACATCTTCTGTGTTCTACCTTGTTGCAGCCATTGCAATGCTGAGAGTGGCATCTGGTTTGTAATAGTACATTTTAATGGGAGAGATGACACATTTAATAATATGTCAGGGATGCAATGTGAAGGGCAGACACTTCTCAAAAGAAAAATGATACTTAAGAATGTCTTCTGGTGTAAAAATTATCTCCAGGAAACAAGGGTTTGCTCCTTTTCAAAGATCAGAAAGGCAGTGCTAAAAAAAGCATTCTTAGATTTCCAAAGAAAAACAAAACCCCTGGCTTAAGTTTCATTCCTGGCAATTAATTCTCTGTGTCGTTTTGTATTTGGGACAACAGAGGACAGTGCAAAACTTTAGCAAAAGCAAAATATGACATCTCAGCGTTATCTCCCTGGTTGGACTCTCTTGGAAGTCTAGAGCACCCTCCTATCTTGTGTGCCTTTGTAGGATAGTCCATTTCAGGTAGGAAATAGTCCCATCCAGGGTATGGCTTGGAAATGGAAGCTGTACCTCCTTTTTCTGAGTCTGCATATAATTCTTTGACACAGTGATAGAGTATGTGTGAAAAAAAAGACAATTGTCTGAAAAAAATATGAAATAAGACATGTATAGACATTTATTTTCCTAAATCTCAGGAAAAAATGACTATTTTATTTACCAAATTTTTCTAATAATGAAAAAAAATCTAGTAGTTACTTAAATGATTGCTTTTAAGGAGTTGTGTAAGTTACGATGGCAACAATAGATATATTAGGCTGTGGTTTTTAAGTTGTTAACCTGTGTGTTTAAGAATAGTAAATTATGAGTTGTATGACTGTTGAACTCAAAATGTGGGTCATGAGATGTTGCCATCCCAAATGGCATTTTATAATAAAAAGAGATGATACTCAATCTACATTTAAGCATACTTGCTCCTGAATGCAACATAAAAAATACATTGCCCATGTAGAACCTCCAGAAATATGACCTGGTAACTTAGCAAAGCTTTCCTTTGCTGGGATCAAGTTTGCACATTGAAATCAGCCTGTCCAAAAGTGTCAGTTCGACAGGGCATTTTGACAGTTTTGGATATGTCTTTTTCTTTCTCTTAACAAAACCTATTTTAGTAAGTAAACAGATCATAAGTGTAAAGCAACATGAATTTTTTACTCGTGATGCTTGGCACTGACATTGAGATATAGAACATATTCAGCACTCCAGGAAGCTCCCTTATGCCCTCTCCTAGTTAAAAATCCCCCAAACTTTGACCTTTTTAAAGCTTGATATAAAAGGAATTATATAGTTTGTACTCCTTGTGTTTGGCTTTCTTTTGCTCAATATTATGTATGTGTGTTTCATGCATATATTTGCATACATCATATATTTATTCTTTTCATTGCTGAAAATTTCATCCCATCGTATGAATATGTCACATGCATCTGTCCACTTACCTGTGGATGGACATTTGTGTTGTTCTCAGGTTTGGGCTGGGAAAGTCATTTTTGTCCATGCATTTTGGTATACATGTGTACACATTTCTGTTGTGTATGTAGCCAGGTTTGGAATTACCAGGTCCTAGGGCATTTGTATTTTAGCTTTACCAGTTGCTGCTGTTAAACAGTTTTCCAGAGTGGTTTTACCAATTTACTCCAACCAACAATGTACAAGAGTTCCAGTTACTCTACATCCTTGCCCATACTTGGTGTTGCCAATCCTTTTAATTTTAACTATTCTGGTGGCAGTCTAGTGATATCTCATTGAAGTTTGTACCTAGAATCTTATGACCAGTAATGTTGAGCACCTTTTCATACACTAACAGTCTGTTGGATGTAATTTTTTAACATAAAAAGCATCATAAAGTAGATATTTCTATTTTTCGTCATATATTTTAGATTAAAAACAGCTGTCAACTCACAAAATTTCCTAAAACCATTCATAATTATCCCAAACTAATAAACTTGAAGAAGGTAAATCAGGTTCACATTTTAAAAAGCCAAAAGTCAGTAGTAAAGATAGTACTGTAACTGCTCAGTTTTACCTCAGGTAGTTCTTCTTGACTTTTTGCTTTTTATTCTGTGCTAATCATAGAAAGTCCAGAGTATATTGTCTGTCACAAATAATGAGAGAGACACATTATCTCACCAAGTAAATCAATTGTGTCTCAAAAATGATAACCTGGTAAAGCAATGTTAAGGTTAGGAGTTTAGGGTAAGATTTCGTAAGACATGTTGAGGGGCATTTTATTTGACATACACAGGTACTTTGTACTTCTATATTTCTGAATATTTGATCATAACTGCATATGAAGTACTTATAATGTATATGAATATGTATGTGTAATACAGAGAACTATTTAGAGACACACGCTACTATAAATGAACAATCATCTAAAAGATCTTGATAGTTCATTAAGCTTCAAAATTTGTTGTAGGCACATAAATGACAAAAGCTATTCAGAGTTCTGAAAGCAAGAGATAGTTTCAGTGAGACTCAAGTTCTAAATGAGGGATGAACTTCATATTCTGGAATGAACACTGAGTGAGGTGGTGGTGTTTAAATCCTGGTAGTAAGTAATCACACTGGGAGTTTGACTGAAGATGCAGCCACTTCCTCTCCACTAGGAGGTCTGAATCTTCCCAGGGCCACTAACCCTTTATTTGCCTGTAAGTGCTAAGATTGTGTCACTATCATTGGCTATATTTATAGAAGTAAGTGTAGCCAGTAATGTGCTTGCTATAGACCAAATGCTTGTGTCTCCCCAAAATTCACTTGTTGAAATCCTAATCCCCAATGTGATGGTATTTGGAGATGGGGCCTTTGGGAGGTGATTAGGTCATGAGAGGAGAACTCCCATGAGTGGGATTCGTGCCTTTATAAAAGAGATTGCAGAAGGATTCCTCATCCTCCTTTCATCTGAGAACATAGCCCGAAGATGGCTGTCTAGGAGCCAAGAAGTGAGTTCTTACCAGATACTGAATCTGCTAGATCCTGGATCTTGGACTTACCAGTCTCCAGAACTGTGAGAAATAAATGTTGTTTAAGCCACCCTGTGTATGATATTCTGTTCTCGAAGCCCAAGCAGAGTAAGAGAGTGCTTTTGCCTTAAATCAGATGAATTTGGCTTTAACTGAAGCAATTGAATGATAGTGATTGACAAAGTGAGTTCTGGAGTCAGGCTTCAGTGTGCATCCTGGGTGAATCACTTAATAACTATTTGAGTCTCCATTTCCTACATTGTAATATGGAAGCTGGTAAACCACTGAGAGGTAGAGGTTAAGAATAATTTCTATGAAGCTGCACCATCAATTGCCAGGATGTTTCTGGAGCTGAGCACTTGAAAATACTAGCTAAGAAACATAAGGCATGTTGGACTCTGAAGAGTGTAAAGAAAGGCAACATTTGGAAGCAGAAGGAGAAGCCAGGAGCTCATTAGCTTCTCAGATGTGATTAAGCTATAAGGACATAGGCCAGAGCTTCCTTTGCCATCATTCCATGTGACTACCCCCGATCCCCAAGGTGCTGATAGTACTTCTTGAGCCTAGACGCCATCAGGGTGCCTCTCAGAGGTAAAGCTTACTCCTTTCCATCATTATTAAAGAGCAATTTAATGAACAGCAAGGAAAGCGTCATTCTGCTGGGCCCTCAGTGTTCAGAGACTGCAATATCTAGGACTGAGGAAAAGGGTCAGTCAGTAACAATTCCCAGGAAGCCAATGTCATCCTATAGTGCTCTATTATTTGCAGGTTTAAATTGCATGGGGCCTTGGACTACTACTCACCCATAAAAAAAAAAAAGAAAGAAATGAAGAAAGAAAGAAAGAAAGAAAGAAAGAAAGAAAGAAAGAAAGAAAGAAAGAAAGAAAAGAAATCTTGCCATTTGCAACAACGTGTAGGGGATTAGAATATTTTATGCTTATCGAAATAAGTCAATTATAGAAAGACAAATAACACATAATCTCACTCATATGTGGAATTTAAGAAACAAAACAGAGGGTGATGGGGAAGAGAGGAAAAAATAAGACAACACGAAATCAGGGAGTCAAACCATAAGGAAACAAACTAAGGGTCACTGGAGGTGAGGGGGTAGGGGACGGGGTAACTGGGTGATGGTCATTAAGAAAGGCACGTGATGTAATGAGCACTGAGTGTTATATAAGGCTTGATGAATCACTGACCTCTATCTCTAAAACCAATAATGTATTATATGTCCATTAATAGAATTTAAATGAAAAAAAAACTGCTACAAACATCAGTGTGCAGGTTTTTCTGTGGACATAAGTTTTCAACAACAAGAACAAAAATGCATGGGGTTTGAGAAACAACTTGGCAGTGAGTTCCCTGGGTTTTCTTATCGCCTCCATGTATCCCATGTAGAATGCTACAAAAGCCTCCAACCCAGAACCTGTTTCCCCTAGGTAAAGGCCTAGAAAAATGGGTAGCTTAACAGCAGAAACTGTTTTTGGCTATAGCTACTTTACTCCAGCCCAAAACAAAAGAAACAATGGAAAAATTGTACCCCTTCCCCCACAGCTCCAGTGGGGCCCAGTGCAGGCTAATTTTCCACTCTCCCACTCCCTAGCACACCATGGAAACAGGTGGTAACCCTCTGATCCCCCTGTCCAGGGTTGTTGGCAGGGTTAAACTGGGAGCTAGTCATCTCAATGCCCCTGCCCTGCATATGCAGGCAGTGGGGTGATTCCCCTGCAGCAATAGTACTGGCAAAGCTGAGTGGAGATCTTATCTTTCGTTTCCCCACGAGCCAGAAGCAGGTGGTATTACCATTCTGTCTCTCACCCAGGATAGTATTAGTGAGATGAGCAGTGAACAGACTCTCTACATCTTCCTAGAAGAAATAAGTCTTAATGAGGTGGTACAAGGCAGAGCTAGTCTCCCCTAGGCTTCACAGACCTCTCCTCTTTTCCCTCCGGCATAGTGGGGGGCAGAGCTCCAACCTCCACCCACTAGCAATGAGGTAGAATGAGATGGTGAGAGGTGGAGCATGTTGGTACTCTGCTTCCTTCTCTTATAGCATCAGGGGGCTGAGCTTCCCTGCCACTCACCCTGTAGTAACGAAATCTGGTAGGTCAGCCCTCTACTTTCTTCTTTCCTGGTGGCAGAGGGGCCCAGTGAGGAGCTTACATATTCACTCAGCATCAACCAGGCAGTGAAAGTAAAGTTCACGTTTGTTGAGAAGACATCAGCAGAGGGAAAGGCTAGCTGAAGTTCCACCTTAAATGCAATGAAGAGGTGTGAGTGCTCTGCTCCACTTTGGAGGGGTGATGTCACTGGGTTCTAGGGGGAAACTGAACACAACACCCACCTGGACCTCATGCTACACCTCAGCAGGTGTAATAAATTCCAATCTAAAAGTCACATGCTATACAAAAAATAGTTGAAAGTGGTCATGGATTTATTTTTTATTTTAAAAAATATTTTATTTTTAAGTAATTTCAACACCCAATGTAAGGCTCAAACTCACAACCCCAAGAACAAGAGTTGCATGTTCCACCAACTGAGCCAGCCAGACACCCTGGAAATGGTCACAGATTTATTTAATTTAAAGACTTTATTTATTTGATGCAGAGAGAGAGCACAAGCAGGAGGAGCAGCAGGCAGCTGGAGAGGAAGAAGCAGGCTTCCCACTGAGCAAGGAGCCGGACATGGGGCTGGATCCCAGGACCCTGGGACCATGGCCCAAGCTGAAGGCAGATGTTTAACCACCTGAGCCACCCAGGTGCCCCAATGACAGATTTAAATGTAAAACTTACAACTATAAAATCTTTATGAGAAAAGAAAACAAAGAGGAGTAAATCTTCAGGATCAGGTCTAAGTGAGCAGTTTTTAAACTTGATAGCCAAAACATAATTCATAAAAGGAAAAAATGATAAATTGGACCTCACAAAAATTAAAAACTTTGCCTCTGCAAAAGACCCTGTGAAATAGATTAAAGGTAAGCTTAAGATGGGGAGAAGGTATTTCTAAAGAACATATATAACAAAGCAGTATCTAGTATATATGAAGAGCTCTTAAAATTCAGCAGAAATGACAAAGAAAAAATCCAATTAGAAATTAGGTTGAGGATGCCTGGGTTGGTCAGTCAGTTAAGTGTCTGCCTTGGGCTCAGGTCATGATGCAGGGTACTGGGATGGGGCTCCACATCAGGCTCCCTGCTCAGTGAGGAGTCTGCTTCTCCCTCTCCCTCTGCCTATCCCCCCGGCCACCCCAGCTTGTACTCTCTGTCTCTCTCAAATAAATAAAATCTTAAAAAAAAAAAGTAGAAATAAGGTTGAAACATAAACATACATTTCACCAAAGAGATATTCAGGTAGCAAAGAAGCACAAAAAGGATGTTTGACATCATTAGCCATTACGGAAGTGCAGATTAAAATCATATTGAGTTATCACTACATAACTGTTAGAATTCCTAAAATTAAAAAAAAAAAGTGACAACACCAAATGCAGAGAAATTGGAATACTCAAACTTTGCTAGTGGGAAGGTAAGATTGTACAGCCACTCTGGGCAACAATTTGGCAGTTTCTTATAAGAGTAAACATGAAACTACCATATTGTCGTGCGACTGCAATCTTGGTTATTCATCACAAAGAAATGAAAACTTATGTTCACACAAAAAAATCTGCAGACAAAAATTAATAGCAGCTATATTTGTAATAATTGAAAATAGAAACAACCCAATTTTCTTCAACTGGTGAATGGTTAAACATACTGGTACTTTTCATACCATAGAATACGTCTCTCCAATTACAAGGGATAATCTATTGATACAGGCAAAAGCCTGGATGACTCTCTAGATCATTATATGAAGTAATAGCACCAATATCAAAAGGTTACATATTATATAACATTCCTGAAATAACAAAATTATAGGGATGGATAACAGATTAGTGGTTATCAGAAGGTAGCAGTGTTGTGGGGAGAGGGATTAGAAGTAATGGAACTTCTCTGTATCTTTATGTGATGTTGGATATGCAAACGTACATATGGGACAGAACTGCATAGAACTAAATGCATACACAAATAAGGACAAATAACGTTGGGGAATCTTTGTGGGGAGATAATACAAGGTAATATTTCAAGAGAATAAAATTCTATAATCTTGGTCCTTATTACTCAAAGGGTGAAACTGGAACCAGCATAATCAGCAACACTTGTGAGCTTTGAGAAATGTAGACTCTTTGGCCCCACCCCAGGCCTGCTGAATGAGAATTTGCTAAATTCCTGGGTAGTCAGGATGCACATTCAGATTTGAGAGGCATTGCTCCAGACTTTGTAACAAGAGTTAAAAGCACAGCTCCAAGTCTGTGGGTACTCTTTGAGTATAGGCACCATCTATCTGTCTTCTGCATTACTCTAATTTTTGCCTAATAGAGTGCCTGGCACATTGCAGATACTCAATAAGTCATTTATGAATGAATGGATGAATGAATGAATGAATGAATGAATGAATATATCCTTTTCACGGTTCTCATGCTCCTTCTCACATTTCCTCAGGTCCAGAGAAGGGTCTCTGTTTTTAGTGACAGGAAAAGGCGTCCCTGAGAGAAAGAGACATTCATATTTATTAAACCTTTTTAATTTAACATTTTTAGTATTGGCTACACGTTATAGACTGTGCAAGGTATGGGGACACAGATTTAAGTATGCACTTTGAGAAGATTGCCATCTAATAGGGAAGGCAGCTATGGAAATACATATTAATATTTGCTGTGGTAGGGTTGGTCATTTTCATCCCCTCTAGCAAGAACTCCCAGATACCTCTTCCCTCCAGAACTCTACTGTGTACTTGCAAATGAAGGTACTTGAGTGTGGAAGAAGGCATTGGTATGCTAGGAGCAGCAAGGCTGTGCTACATACTGGTATTTGTGCTCGGGCAGATAATTTCACCTGGTGACCTTCATTATCTTCATTTGCACAACAAGGATGAAATAATCTCCAATGAGACTATTGAAATTATATATTTGGAAATACTGGGTCAGCTGAAAAGTAAGACTTCTGAAACTCCAGTGATTTTTGTTGTCATAGAAGAACATTCTGGAATTAAGTTCACAATACTTGGAGGTGGAAGTGGCATTACTAATATGGATTTGATATAATATGATGCAGCTTCCTTTTCAGTGTATTTTATGCTATTATTTCTCTGTAGATAGAATGACCGTGCATACTACTTTAAAGTTTATAACTTGTTAGCTATCATCCTGTTCTCTAGCATGAGCTTCCAGCTACTCCTTTCCTCCACAATTCTTTGATATCACCAAATGAAGACACCAGGATGTGATCTATGAAAAACATCTTAAATATTTAACCTCCTTAAAGGGATCTCTGAAATATTTGGGATGCAAACATTTCTATGCATGAACAGCTTTTAATGTTCAGGTGCAGGCTACATGCAATTTAAGCGGCTTCCTCCCCAGACAGACATGCCTGTTGCAAGTTGAGTTGATAATGAGTTAAAATGTTTCTGGTATTTCAACGAAACCTCCAAACTGTCTTGGAGTATTTTGGACAAAGCCCAAAATTCTTGCACGTGGGTCATTTTCATCTAGGTGTGAACTTTCAACTCACAGGGATCTTGACTACATAAATCAATTATAAAAGGAGAAGAAGGAAATGGGAGATATAAAATATTAACTCATAAGGCATTTGCAAATGCCCTTGGATTTAATGTTATTTTGGACCTACTTGTCTCTGATGGCCTCAACAATTGAGCAAAACTATTCAAATAGTGTTCATTTCAGTCTTACTTGACTTTGGTGATAATGACCACAGATTGCTGGATCAGAAATCATGATCATATTCATAAAGTCAGGCCTGTGTATTGATCATAAAGTTAGGAAAACCTTACTGCTTACCTTAAGTATGACAGAGTAGGCCTGGCATAAAATTATACACCATTGCAGTAAATGAAAAGCTCCAGGCAAAGTACACCTGATTTTGGGAAAGGCTATGTGCACTCTGGCCAGAGATTATCCTGAGATAGAACAAGCTTTCCCTGTGTTATTTTAGAAGGCGAAGTACGAAATCAACTTTTTAGGATGGTAGGGAGGCAAATTCTCCATCAGTGTAAAAGTAGAACTTAGTAAAATTTAGTGTTTTCAACAAATTTATTGAGCACCTGCTAAGTAACACACACTATTCCAGATGCTTGAGATCTGTTAGTGAACCAAAGAGACAAAATCTGTAGTCTTTTTCTTTGGGTTCAGGACACAGATAACAAACAATAAAGATGATAACTAAAGTGTGTGGCATACTAGGGAGTGCTAAGTACAATTGAATAATGATTAAAAGGATATGGAGAGAAAAATTGGAGGGCCAGATAGGGAAAGTGAGTTGCAACTCAAAAAGGGGTGGTCAATGTAAAGGTGACCTTTGCAAATAGACCTGAAGGACAGAGAGGAAGCAAATTATGTGAACATCTGCAGTGATGAACGGTCCAAGCTGAAGAAACCACTGAGCAAGATCCCTGGGCAGGAGTGCGTCTGATGTGTTCTGAGAGCAACACCGAAGCCAGGGCAGCCAAAGTGGAATAAAAAAGAAGGAGGGAAAATGAAGACGGAGCAGTGACAGAGGGCCAGACCTTGTAAGGATTTGGGCTTTTAATCCAAATGGACTAGGGAGGCACTGGAAGGGTGGAGCAGAGTGATGTAATCTGATTTAGTTTTTAAAAGGATTATCTCCAGCTGTTTTATTGAAAATCATCTATTGGGGCCTGAGATTGGAAAGCAGAGAGAGCACTTTGGAGATTGTTGCTACAATCCAGGCCTGTGGCTCCAACCAGGATAACAGTACAGCTGGAATAAAGGGAGGGCATAATGGATGTATTTTGAAAGTACGGTTCACAGAATTTCCTGGCAATTTAGAGGAGGCCTGAGAAGGAAAAATGAGTCAAGAGTAACTCTTAAGATTTTTGGCTTGAACATCTGAAATGATAGAGTTGCCCTCAGCTGAGATAGTGAGTGGAGTAGACTTTGCGGGTAAGATTTTTGACAAGGGATTCAAAGTTAAACATGCTCAATTTGAAATGCATGTTAAACATCTGAGGACAGTTGTTGGATGCACAAGTTATATATTTAAGTATGAAGCCCAGGACATAGTTCAAAGCTAGGATAGTCATTGCATTGCAGTCAGCAATTAGATAGTGTGTAAAGCCATGGGACTTAAATTCACCGAGCAAGGGAGTGTGTGTGTGTGTGTGTGGGGGGGGTATAATATAAAGAAGGGACGAAGGACTGAACTCTGGGGCTCTTCCAAGATTAAGAGGCAGAAAGAGGAGGAAACAGAAGAGGACTATATATAGCCTGAATCCGTTATGGTTGCATGGTACTTTCCCAACCTGTTTAGTAGATCACCATGCCGTGCAGGGTCTGTGCCATTAATTAGAATACAGGACTTCCAACTGTTGGTTACATTGCAGAATAATAAATCTGAGGCCTCTTGGCTTACTGTTTCTGCCATATCTGTAGGGGCAGGGAGAGGTTGAAGACCAGTGGTGGATGTCATATAAACCTGCAAACTATTCACCCTCTCAAGATTAACACTCTGTGTAAGTCATGTTCCAGCATCTGGTCTGAGCTTTTCAGGCATAGAAATGAATGCAACTAATATACTCAAGACCTAAAGACTAGTCACTTTGCAGTAGATTCATACTCAATAACACGGGACTGTTATGTGAAAGAGAAGCCAATTTGTTAATGTTAATAGGGGATAGTTTCCCCCAGAGACCATCATGTCCAACAAAGCAAAGGTGGGATGTATTCAACCCCAATCCATAGATTCCTTTTTCACTCTCTAGACATCTTGGAAAACAAATTGCATATTAATTTTCTTTGTGAGCATAAAGGTAGAGCAATGTGAGTAAACAGTTGAAGGGGATTTGTGCCTACTATGCCAAGTGTCTTAGGCAGTGTTCAATAGAGCTAACATTCTTCTTGTAGTGGGAGGTATGTTCTACATAAAACAAACAGTGAAGATAATAAATAAATGTTAAGGTGATAAATGGTATGGAACATAGTAAAAATATGAATGAGGTAGAAGAGACCGCTAACCATTTGTCCTGACTATGATCAAAAGAATTCTTAGAGCCCTGGGAGATAAGTGGGCAGTGCCCATGAATTTGTCTGTGTCCTGCCTCAACTGAGTAGAAAAGGAATTCCACTATTTATAATAATACTTCTTGTAACTTTGGGGCCTGACAATTTAGTATTTGCTCTAAAAATAAGCCATTGTTAACTAAAAATATTACTCAGTTATGGAAAAGTCCGATGCTTGTCATTCCCACAGTACAACATATTAACTTATCTTTGTAAAAGTTGGGAATTGAGTTGTTTTAAAAAGGGAATCGAGTTCCTATAGAATGAAAGTTGAATAAGATATTAAATAGGTTTGTTCTGTTCTTTTCATGAAACCCAGTATCACCTTCATCCCTTCTAAACTGCAGAGCACTTCAGCAAGTGCTCTAGACCAGGGCTTTCCAAACTGCAATGTGTGTAGCAATCCCCTGGCTATCTTGGTAACATGCAGACCCCTATTCAGTGTGTCTGGGGTGGAGCCTGAGGTTCTGCATCTCTAACAAACTCCCGGATGATGCTGGACCACGCACCATACTTTGAGTAGTGACAGATTAGACACACCGAAGGGACAAATTTATTCTGCCCAAAGCCCTGGTAGGAATAAATGACCTGAACCTTTATCCCTTTCCATTTTGTGTTTTAGCTTGGGATGAGCACAAAGTGACCCACTTTGTGATAAACTTGTAGAGGTCAACTATGGCTTTAGTTAGTGTGAGGTGGAACCAAAGATAATCTGTGTGTGTGTGTGTGTGTGTGTGTACACACACGTGTATGTGAGCATGCGTGTGAACTTTGCAGAGAGTTTTGGCTATTTTTTTCCTGCAGCCTAAATCGCCACATTTAGCTTTTTGCTTTTAATTTGCTTTCAGTTGATCCACACCAGTGCTCTTTTAGCCTCCTCCCTCTCTTGCTCTCGGTCCAGCAAAAAACCCTGACACCTGCATCCAACATGGCAGCCCTACATTCTGTTGAAAATCCTGTAGAGCACATGCAAAGGGAGATGCAAACTGCAAAATGTAGTTGAGGCCTGTTGTCTGCCTTCTTTTCATCTATGTTTAATTTCTTTGAACCTTTGCCCAGGGGAGCCCACGCTTTTTTGACCATACAGAAAATATTCCACAGGAGAAATTGGCAACTGCCTCTACAAATGGTCCTTCACTCTGACCAGGGTCTTTCTATAGCTCATTGCAGCTTGCAGTACTCTGCGCTGTTGAGCATGGCAGTATTTCAGTTAGTTATAGAAAAGAAGACCAAATCCCGCCCCCTTCAAACAAACAAAATAAATACTGGAACAATTCCTATAGTAGGAAAGCTGCTAAGATGTTTTTCCCACCACTATAAGAAGAAAGGACATTTCATTAAAGACAGAGTTGATTAGCCGTACAAAGCTTTTCGTTAAAGGTCAAGCTGGTACCTGACAGATTCTGTTCTTTCAGGATCATGTCTCCTTAAGGAACCAGCAGCACATGTGATTTCAGGAAGAAATAGGAGGCGGAAGAGAAAAGAGAGGGTATTGTCTACACAGACTCTTATTAGAAAGGCCCTAATTCATTAAGCAATACTATCTCACAGGCTTCCTCTGTACCCTGCAAGGGATGTCATGAGGAATGGCACTTCGAGGTGACATAATCTGAAGGATAAACATTTCCTACAGCACTTGATTGCTGTTAGGACATCGCATTCCTAAATAAAATTAAAGGAAAGTGCTAGAGCCTTTTCATTTCCTGGGCATTATTAGTGTGAGCCTGGCAATTACTGACAGCTAGTCAGAACAGTTTGTGTTCTTTGCTCTCTGGGCATTTCCTAATTATGAATAATAATTCCATTAATCATGCACTTGAAACAAGCAAATTATCCAGCAGAACATCATAATCAGTTGCATCAAAGAGCCTTCAGGAAGCCCTCATGTGGCTTTGTTTTAGCTTCCCCATTTGCAGCTCTCCCCAGGTACCTTCGGGAAGTCAGGAGTCAATGGCTGTCTCCTAGCACTGAAAAGTATCCTTCAGAAGGTGACTTTGCAAATGAAGCCTCATCCTTTGGAAGTCAGGGTTCTTACTTAGGTTTAATGTCAGCCTCATGGCTTGCCAGACTTGCCCTGTTGGATGGCCACCAGGGGATGCTACAGACTGACAGTGACCATTGACTCCCTTTTCCAAAGCTCACAAAGGACAGGTCCTCCTTTGGCAGCTACTAAGAGTTCTTGACATTTATGTTTCATCCCAGCTACCAGCTGGGCTTCAGACTTGTATGTACATGTCCTGATCCTGGAAGTAAACCTCCCACCATCATAAAATCATCCTCAGTCCACTGACAAAATGAAAGTTGTTATTAAATTTACACAGAGGAGCCTCCTAGCGGTCATATTTTCCATAACCCTCCTCCCTCCCTCCTAAATTTGTGTCGACATATGAATGCTTGTTGGCTCCCTCATTATATAATACATCTTGCTCCCATCCTTGTTAACAGGTGTGCTGGAAAGAAAGCTACCTTCCTGGAGATATCATTGGAATGGCGGGTACCAGACAATTTTCTTCAGTCAACTTTTTTAAATACAGCATTTCTTCTTAGCACTGTTTTATTTGTATTATCTCTTACCACCGGGGATTTTATTGCTTCTTTCTTAAAGAAGAAAATAGACAAAATATATTGATTTCACAACCGCCAGCAATAGCAAGTGGCACAAAGGCTGTTTATGTGGATATGAAGTGAAGAGAAGACGGTAAGACATTCTCTAATCGGTCATTCTATTAAACACAACATTTACTCTGACCCTCCCAAGACAGCAGATGCCCTGCCAGGTTCTGTGCTTTTTGTGTCTGTCGTGGCTGAGAAGATATAAATATGAATAAAAGATATTCCTCTTTGTCAGAGAATCTCCACTTTATTTGATCAAAAAGAAGCTGAAGTGTGATACAGAATTGAGTCAAGTCACACAATGACTCCAGCTCCATGTTTACTAAATTGACTCTTCCTAACAGCTGAACTTCCTGGGTAGCTAAACATTATTTGGCTGTACAGAAGTGGTTGGCGGGTATCTAATGAAGCATCACAAAAACACTTATTACGCTTTTAAAATTAATGGAAAAGCTGGGGATACAGAAACGTAGTGTGTGATCAGGTGTGGGAGCCAGGGACGTGTGAGGCTTAGATCTGTCAAGAAAGAATGTGCTGTTAGCTGCAAGAGGTGCAGTTGCCTGACAGCCTCCAGCTGCATCACTGGCAGGATCCACCTCAGCTTGTTAGTTGATACCATGCTCTTCCTGGCAGCCCCCAGTCAGTGGCTGTGTGGAGTGGGATTACTAAGGCCCGGCCACTCCTGACCAAAACAAGGAAAATCTAACAAGCAGTTCTTGTTCCCCAGCTCCCTACTGAGCTGGCTGAGACTTTGTCAGATCTGCATCATGGACAGAGGTTCTCTGTGCCCAGTCTTCCTCCTTCCCCATTTACCTTTCTCCAGCATCCTTTTTTTTTTTTTTTTTAAAGATTCTATTTATTTGTTCATGAGAGACACAGGGAGAGAGGCAGAGACATAGGCAGAGGGAGAAGCGGGCTCCTCGAGGAGACCCTGATGTGGGACTCGATCCCGGGACTGCATGACCACGCCTTGAGCCAAAGGCGTATGCCCAGCCGCTGAGCCACCCAGGCGCCCCACCTTTCTCCAGCATTATTCCACAGTAATCTTCTTGTGCTCATGACTCTGTCTCGGTATCGGCTTGCCAGAGGAACCCAGTAACCCATTGTGTCTGCCTACACCTGTAACTAATTTCAAGGAAAATAGAAATGATTTTAAATCAAAGCCAGGGATTGTAGAATGGCTGCAAAATTCTCTACCCCTAATAAATTTTCCTTCCCTGGGAGAAGTTTTGTTTCTTTGGGCAGGTCACTCAGCCAGTGTAAATGTCTTTGGAGGGAGTCTCAACTAGCATCCTGTAACAAGGGAGATTTAGTAGAGTGCCTCCAATGCAAGCAGTCAAAAAGCACTGTCTCTGGAGAAGTTAAAAAAAAAAAAAACAATGAAATCAACTAAAAGTTTGTATATATATTTTTTTAATTAGTAGAATGGACCCAGTAATTTTAAAAAATGTCAGTAATAAAATAGTTTTCCCTGTCAAGGGTGTTCCCCTACCCCCCACCTCGACCTCGATATGTACTTGTGAACTGTTTAAATTTTAAATATGAAATGGTCTGTATTTTAACTGTTTTCAACCATGAAATTTCAAAGTCTCCCTTTTCTGATCCTTTAGTAAGATATTGGGCAAATCCTTTATTTATGGATATTACAATTTTGTCTAGTCCTGTTTAAAACTCTAACATCACATTTATTTATTATAGCTCTTATAGTTAATGCTGAGTTTGTGTCTAAAGAGAACTCCTCATGCCGTTTCCCCATCAGTATAGCACTTTGTGTGTATGTGTATGTGGGTGTGTGTGTGTGTGTGTGTTGGTGGTGGTGTCAGAGTTTAGGATATTCTCTCTCTTACAGATGGAAGTCTTCTAGGTTTAGAAACAGGGATGAGAGTCAAGGATATAGCAATGCTTGTATATAACCACTGCCATTTGGAGCCCCATATCTCACTTTGATTGGGTCTAATTTTGGTCATTACTGGTAGGTAGGTGGTGTGGATGACATTCAGGGAAGGATCGCCTTTACCCAGGATCACTCCATCACTGAGGACCCCTACACAGAAGGAATGTAGTATATCCTCTGACTTTCTGATACTCCATACCCCAATCTCTTCTCTCGGTTGAGTGTTCCAATATTTGGCCAGTCAGTGGCTTGAGAAACCTCAAGAGCTCCTCTCGGAGCCATGGGAACTACTGTTGTTCTCTACTGCAAGGACTATAGAAAACTTGGGTAGTCTAAAGTTGTTTCCATATTTTTTCCAGCCTTATGACACTGTGCTTTTTGAAATCTTGCTGGCTTGGACTGCTGCTGTGGAACACTGTTCTTCAAAATCTCTAGATCACAAATTGACATCAGTTTCCTACTCTCTAGGCCTCCAGCCTCCAAAGAACACCTAACAAACTATTCTCAAAGCTTTCTTAATGATTTCCCTTGGGTTGTTGAAACAGGATATCCAGATGAAGAAATAGGGAATAAGATCTCATTTTCCTCTTCTCACAGACTCAGCCAAAATTTATGATTGATTCTCTTAAACCTATCACTGTCAACATTTGGATTTAGGAGAAACAAATTGTAACGGGAAGGAAGGAGCCTTTCTTTGATCACCCTGCATACTTAAAAGCTGTCAAGCATAACTCTTCTTCTTGTCTCTGGGTTTCTGCCAGTTCTGGGATGAGAGGGTTTATGATGGTAATGTAGCTCATTCTCTTGCCTGTAAGTTCCTAAGAAGATGGTATTCATACAAAAGCCCTCTTTAGATTAAGTGGATTTGTAGGGCCTTTCATTACGAGTTGCTTTTCCTAATAGCCAAGCCTAGACTAACAGGGAAAATCCCACTTAACATCTTATCACTCCAGTTTCTTACCTATAAAATGGGGGATTAGGAGCACCTGGTTGGCTCAGTCAGTCATGTTCACAGTCTGAACATGCAACTCTTCACCTTGGGGTTGTGAGTTTGAGCCCCATGTTGGGTATAGAGATTACTTAAAAATAAAACCTTTTAAAAAATGAGGGAGGGAAGCCTGGGTGGCTCAGTCAGTGGATTGTCAAACTCTTTTTTTTAAAGATTTTATTTATTTATTTATTTATTTATTTATTTATTTATTTGAGAGAAAGCAGGAAAGAGACTGAGTGGTGGTGATGGGGGAAGCAGAGGGAGAAGGACAAGCAGACCCTGCACTGAGCTGGGGGCCCGACTTGGAGCTTGATTCCATGACCCTGAGATCATGACCTGAGCCGAAATCAAGAGTCAGATGCTTAACCAACTGAGCCACCCAGGTGTCCCGAGCATCCAACTCTTGATTTCGGCTCTGGTCATGATCTCAGGGTTGTGAGATCCAACCCTGAGTTGTGGGACTCGCTGCTTAGTGAGGAGTCTGCTTGAGATTCTCTCTCTTTCTCTCCCTCTGTCCTTGCCCCCTGCTCAAATAAATAAATAAATCTTTTAAAAACATATTTTTTAATTTATTTATCCATAAGATACAGAGAGAGAGAGAGAGAGAGAGAGAGAGAGAGAGGGAGGGAGGGAGAGAGGGAGGGAGAGAGGGAGGGAGAGGCAGAGACACAGGCAGAAGGAGAAGCAGGCTCCATGCAGGGAGCCCTACATGGAACTCGATCCCGGGTCTCCAGGATCAGGCCCCGGGCTGAGGGCAGTGCCAAACCGCTGAGTCACCCAGGCTGCCCTAAATAAATCTTTGAAAAAATGAGGGATTAGACAAAAATGATCCCCCAAAGTTTATTTCAGTTCTAATAGTATATGGATCAGATATCTCTTACCAAGAGTGGAATTAGATTACTCCATCCTCACTGAAGCTGATTCACTCATATTTATTGAATCTTAACAATGTCTCTATAACACATCACCACAGTATTTGTTTAGATTTGTGTTTTTCCATTATACCACCAGGCCTTCAATGGCAGCAGACTGTATTTTGTTCTTGTTGTAGTCCTACCACATATGTACCCTGCATAAATCTTGTTTGAAGAAATGCATGGTTCATGTGATTTTTTTTTTAAGATTTTATTTGTTCATCAAAGACACAGAGAGAGGGGCAGAGACACAGGGAGAGAGAGAAGCAAGCTCCATGCAGGGAGCCTGACGCGGGACTCGATCCCGGGTCTCCGGGATCACGCCCTGGGCTGAAGGCGGTGCTAAATTGCTGAGCCACCCGGGCATCCCGTTCATATGATTTTTAAATGCAAATTACAGATAACTGACTTTTAGCAGTGGCTTGTTGTTAGAAAAATATCAGTGAATAAATCAGTGTTCGTCCTTACCTTCCTATGAGTCTAACATCATGTCATGATTCTGGGAGATTCAGAAGTACAAAGCACTGTTCCTGACCTCATGAAGCACAAACTCTAACTGGGAAAGCAAAGTCAAACTAAAAAAGACAGCGTTGAGTGTTACTACACAAGCTGGAGAAGATTTCCTAAAAACAGATTAGCAAGAGGTCAAAAAGCAAATACACTTCCAGCCACATGCTCTTATGACTATCACGATAGATATGAAATAATTGGTCTTCCACTAAGGGTGACAGAATAGCCATTTATAGCCAAGGATCCCCACATCACAAATCAGTACCACCTATTCATCAGTAGTTGTTGAAGCTTGGTGAGGTAGTAAAATGTTGCTGTTAGGCACACAGTCTCCAGAGTTAACACACATCTTATTAGATTTGTTACCTGGGGAAAGTTAATAATCCTCTCTGTGCCTTAGCTTTCTCATATATAAAATGGCAATAATAGAATTTTCCCCACGGGGTCATTGTGAGAATCAAATAGGTAAATAAAAGAATATGGCTTGGTACTCAATTACCACAATATCAGTGTTTTCTGTCCTTATTATTACTGAATACATCACATCACTGAGGCTGTGAAAACACTAGTGAAGAATTTCTGATACTTTTAAGAAACTAAAACTCAGAGTCCTTAGCAAGAGTTTATACACACACTGACACACACACAGATTTTAAGAACAGTAAAAATTTGTCACAGATAATCTTGAATTATATGATTCTGGAGATTATATTATGGATGCATCAGAGTGGTCAGCAAATCCTTCTAGAATTTTCAGTAATCAAGCTTCCTTGATATGAATTTTCAAGACATATTGGTTGAAGAAATCATGATTTTTATTGCCTGATGTTATAATAAGACTACAAATTATGTCCACTTCAACTAAAAAATCCAATACAGCTGCAATACAGTTAATTCAAATTTCCAAGAACTTGAAATACCTGTATTGGTAAATGTTTAGCAACTGTACAAAATGATGCAATGTAACTTTTTAAGTCCTACTCCTCAGGGCTAATGCTTGTGAAACAAGTATACTTTTAGTCTTTCTACTGATCAGATGGTGGACTCCTTGGGAATCAAGTAATGCTTCAGCATCACCAGGGCCTCTCAATTGCATGGGCTCCTGGGAGTGCTAGGGATTTCTGGGAGTTGTGGAATGTGCTTGATCAGGAGAGGAAGCCAGATTGCAGTCAGGAAACCTGTCTAAATAATCATTGCTGACAAATTTCATTAAGTTTCTCAGAGAAGGGGACCAGAATTTCTAAGACTACATATATTTGTTGTAATTTCTTATCTAATATTAAATAAATATTCAATTTCTTGCTTAACTTTGTATTCAAAATTTTGTATTTTTTCCTTAAAGGAACACCCCTAAATTGTAAAAACTTTATATCCCACAAAATTTGGAGCTGCCATTGCTACTGACCTCTTAGCTTTTGTTCTGATTTCTACTATTTGTTTTCTGACCCTTTCTCCATCCCATCCATCCAACTTAATTTCTGTTGGTCTCCCAACTTCTAATTACTGGAAGTAAGGTAAATATTCCCAAATTATTTTCTTTTTCATCCAGCAGTGAGAATTGATGTAAACTGGAACTATAGATTTAATCTTTAATGAAAATAGATCTTGGTCTGTGTTAAAAACTATATTATGGCCTGTTTTTGTCACTTTTATTCAAAATAATATTGAAAATTCTAGACAGAGCCATTAGGGAAGAAAAAGAAATAAAAGACATTAAAGTTGGATAGAGAGAGGTAAGATTATCTCTGTTCATAGATGATATGATCTTATATACAGAAAGCTCTATGGCTACACACACACACACACATGTGTGTGTGCATGATTAGTAAGACTAATAAATGAATTTAGCAAAGTTTCAGGGTACAAAATCAACACAAAAGAACACAAAAGAATTAATTGTGTTTCTCTACACTTATAATGAACAATATAAAGAGGAAATTAAGAAAAAGATCCGTTTATAATAGCATTAAAAAGATTAAAATGCCTAGGAATAAATTTAACTGAGGAGGCAAAAGACTTACACACTAAAAAAAAAAAATGAGGACATAAATAAATGGAAAGGTAGCTTGTATTTATGGATTGGAAGAATTAGTACTGTTAAGATGTTGATACTATCAAAGTGATCTATAGATTCAATGTAATCTCTGTCAAAATTGCAATGACATTTTTGTGAAGAAATAGAAAAATCCATTCTAAAATTGATATGGAACCTCAGGGTTGCATAATAGCCAAAACAACTTTTAAAAATAACAAAGTTGGAGGACTCAGATGTGCCGTTTTCTAAACTTACTGGAAAGCTAATGTAATTAAAACCATGTGGTACTGCCGTAAAGACAGGCATATAGACCAGTGAAATTGAATAGAGAGCCTAGAAATAAACTTTTGCATCTATGCTCAAATGATTTTCCTCAAGGATTCAAGACCATTCAACAGGAAAAGGAGAGTCTTCAACAAAGAGTGTTGGAAAAACTGGACACTCACATGCAAAGAATGAAGTCGGAGCCTTACTTTATACCATATACAAAAATTAAGTCAGAATGTATAAGAGACCTAAACATGAGCTGAAACTATAATATTTTTGTAGGAAAAAAAAAAGAGGAAAGCTTCAAGACAATGGATTTGACAATGAAAGAAAAGAACAAATATTGGTGAAGATATAGAGCAATTGGAATCCTGAAGCATTGATGGCAGCTATATAAAAATTGTGCAGCCATTGTGGAAAACAGTTTGGCAGTCCCTGGAAAAATTAAACATAAAATTACTATATGATCCAGTAGCTTCACTTCTGTATAAATACCCAAAAGAATTGAAAGCAGTGACTCAAACAGTATTTGTATACCTATGTTCATGTCAGCAGATGAATGGATGGATGAAATGTGTTCTATACTTACAATGGAACATTACTTGGCCTCAAAAAGCAATTAAATTCTGACACATGCTATAACTTAGAAGAATCTTAAAGACATGTCACAAAAAGGCAAATATTGTATGACTACACTTACATAAGATACCTAAAGTCATGGAATTCAGAGATAGAAGGTAGAACTACAGTTGCCAAAGTCTGTGGGGAGGACTGAATGTGGACTTATTGTGGATACAAAGTTTCAGTTTAGAAAGATGAAAATGCGGAGATGGATAGCAGTAGTGGTTGTACAACAGTGTGAATGCCTTTGAAGTGTACACTTAAAAATGATTAAAATGATAAATTTCATTGGGTTTATTTTACAATAAAAAGTTACATTACAAAAACTGAATTATGTTCAAATTGATGCTTAATTAAAGAGACAAAACACAACTGATCTAGCTCTCCAAGGTCATACCATGTATGTATCAATTATAGCTTTTTTTGTTTATTTCAGGATTATCCTATAAATTGGTTCTTTAAAAAATTTTTATTTATTTATTTATTTATTTATTTATTTATTTATTTATTTATTTGAGAGAGAGAGAGAATGAGAGAGTGAGAGCATGCATAAGTTGAGGGAAGGGCTGGTGAGGAAGGAAAGGAAGAGAGACAATCTCTGAAGCAGACTCCTGACTGAGTGTGGAGTTGGATGTGGGCTCCATCCCACCACCCTGAGATCATGACCTGAGCCAAAACTGGGAGTCAGATGTTCACCCAACTGAGCCACCCAGGTGCCCCCCTATAAACTGATTTTAATTACACAATTCTCATTAAGTTTTGATCTTGAAGAGTTAGGTTTCTTTTTGCAATTTGTACTTGTGATTATAAAAACCCATTAGGAGTTGCAAATCTAACTTTTCTGTACACTCAGAAGACAGATGGCGGTAAAGGCAAACACGTTGTTGCCAAGTACAAAGGTAAATATATACATTGTGTGGTCAGAGACCTGGACAATAAATGCAGTTTGTCACTTACTCGTAACCTAGATTTTTCAAATCAGTCTTATAGCCATGACTGTTCCTGTGTCAAGTTAAGGAAATCAACTTTTAAGTAGAAAAAGATAAATTTTTCTAATTTGGAATCTGGTATAAGGACTGGTATGAGAAGAAATGAGAACCAGCGACCCAAGGACCCCCAGTGTGAACAGTGCAGTGCAATTAGGGTTTGGCTGACTTGCACTTTCAGGGAACAGTCACTACCCAGCAATGCTGTGTAGGCAAATATTGGGCCATCAGATTTCCTCCTTTTCCTGAAAGTGTTCCAGAAGACTATTTATTTTCAGAGTGTAACCTGACTTTTCAGCTTCTAACCAGACTCAGTTGAAACTATTTCAGGGAGGAGCCAGTCAGCAGTGTCAGCCATATTCCAGAAGCCTAGCTCAGAGACAATGCGCATGTGCTTTCGCATGCACATAAGAACACATACATACACATACATTCTATTTATTTTAGGCAAGTATTGGAAATAGACTTATTTATTTTCATTCTTAGAACCCTAATCCAAGAGTTTCACAGACACTTTATTTACATTGTTTTTTAAATGTACATTCTAAAACCATAGCCGGCTAAAATAGTCTTGCCAATGGGATAGATGACTTTCATTCGTAAAGTCAGAGGTTTGTGCTGACATGGTGATAGTCACTTTCATCCTTTCCTTGAAGAGGACCAGCACAGAAATAGAGTTTTCCTCTGTACACTGATTGACTGATTTCTCAGGCTGGTCAGCCTAAAATGCCTCAAATTCTTTGCATCAATGAAAGAATATGAATTACTTTGCAGTTGAAACATATAAGGAGGGGATCCCTGGGTGGCTCAGCGGTTTAGTGCCTGCCTTCGGCCCAGGTCGTGATCCTGGGGTCCTGGAATTGAGTCCCACATCGGGATCCCTGCATGGAGCTTGCTTCTCCCTCTGCCTGTGTCTCTGCCTCTTTCTCTCTCTCTCTCTGTGTGTCTCTCATGAATAAATAAATAAAATCTTAAAAAATAATAGAAACATATAAGGATGTTCGCTTTTAGCATCATCATCATACTTTATACATATAAAATTACATAAGCACATTTAAAGAATAATGAAGTGCATAATAAATTGCCAGTCAATATAATGCTTTTGCGTGATTAGAAAAATCTCTGCTTCAAGCTGTGTGCTAAATTTAGCTCTTTCCATGTGCTTCATTTTTAGACACAGGTAGAAAGAACAATGACTACCTAGTACATACACTTCTCATGGTAGAAATGTAACTTCCCCAAAGGTTGGATGGAAACACAAAATACCTTGTCTGAAATAAGTTTAGAGCTGGCATATTGTCACTTCTACCTATTTTCTATCAGCCAAAGCAAGCTGGATGACCAACTCCAGCATTCATGGGGTGGGGATGTAAAAGTACTCTTCTCAAGGAGGACTCAGCAGGCAGTCATATTACAGTTGCTTAGCTCAGATACAACAAACATCCACATATACATTTGCATATAGGAGTGGGAGATAAATATTTGCTAAGCAATAATGTAGTATTAATATTTGATAAATAATATGTCATAGTCATACTCATGTTATTTCTGTAATCATATTGAATAAGCAAGCACCTGCTAATTCTAATATCTGCAGTCCTTGTGGATCTGATACCATAGTTTAATGGGTTTTTTTAAGATTTTATTTGCTTATTCATGAGAGACACAGAGAGAGAGAGAGAGAGAGAGAGAGAGAGAGAGGCAGAGACAAGCAGAGGGAGGAGGGAGAAGCAGGCTCCATGCAGGGAGCCCGATGTGGAACTCCATCCCAATCTCCAGGATCACGCCCTGGACTGAAGGCGGCACTAAACTGCTGAGCCACCTGGGCTGCCCTAGTTTAATGTTTTTATCACCATTTATGGTATGGTGCTTTCTCTGAGTGTGTGTGTGTGTATGTGTGTACTATTGTGGTTTTATATACTGTGTAGATTTAACTGGTATGATTTTTGGACTTTAAAGTGTAGTCTTTCAGATATAGTTTCCTTTATTTCTGCTAAGTAATTGATGATGTATTCAGTAAGAGAAGTTGTGTGGATTCCAATTCCCATATTTTTTTGAAGGAAGAGGCAGTTTGTCAGGGAAGACCTATTAGCAGACAAATTTTCAAAGGAACCAAATATTCTTCTGAGAGAAGGTCTGTATAGGATCTGGCTTCTTTCCCATTTGAGGTCTTACATTCTTAGAAAACCTCTTATAAATGAACTGGTCAGAGAGCAGTAGGAAGGAATTCAGGGTGCAACTAAAGCCTAAATCAGGCCTTCAACTACCAGGATGATGTATTAGACCAGGAAGATTAACCACTATAGTGACCAATCCCTATATCTTAATGGCTTGATGTAATACAAATCTAGTGCTGGCTTGTTCAGTTGTTTGGTGGGTGGCCTTCCATGGAAAGATGTTGAGACCAGCCTCCTCCTTATAGTACTACTACCCCATAGGACTACAGGTTCTCCCGCTGGATATTTTCCTTCTGTCTGCCATAGGAAAGTGGAGGGTAGTTTAAGAGATATTTTGTTAGGGTGGACATGGAAGTGGTGTCCATATTGCCATCACTTCCATTCACATGGCCCCATTCTGCTGCAACGCAGGTCAGACGGGGTATGTATGAATAAAAGAAAATGAGTTTGGTAAACAACAATCCAGGGCTCATGATGCATGGGGTTATAAGCATCACAGGCTGAACCTGAAAACTTCCCAGAACTAAATAGCTCAAACACTATTGTATGGCTTTGAGATTAATGATTGCATAGGAATGGTAAAAGAACAGGTTGTAATGTAGTTATAACATAGTCTACAATGATCTATGGTGGTATGTGGCAGCCACAACTGACTGTGACGATGGGAGCAGAGAGAGCATTTTGTCTCTACTTTCTCATAACCCTCCTCACCTCTCAACCCCTAGATGACAACAGGAACCAAAAGAAAATCTGTACCTGCAAAGGTATTACTGTATCAGCGCTCAGGAATGACATGGACTATTGAAACTAGCTGGTTTTTAACAGTGACACTGCAAGGTAGGGGTTGAGTGGAGTCAAATTCAGCTCTCTGGGTTATACTTATGGAGGGTCACCTTGGAAGGGAGCAGTCTCTCTGGATTTCTGTGCTTGAGGATTAGTCTCTGGCTTCACTGTGAGCTGTCACCTGTCACCTGCTGCCAGTGGTGGATGCAGAATTGCTTAACTTCTAGCTGGGTTTCAACTCCAGACATGAGGTAGTTCCTACAGAATACAATATTCCAGAAAGTGATCTCTGGTGATGAACCTATGGGAGGACAGGCGGATAGTCTTGCAGTGCTTATATGGAACCTCACAGAAATGTTGGATTGATTATTAAAACTATTGTGACTTTCTTTGCATCTCTACCATGTGAAGAGGAATTTTTCTGTTATAGTTAAAATTAGAAAAAAAAGAGATGCTGCCTGTTATGTGGAGAAGGAAATTGATCATCACAGAATATATCACAGTTTTCTCCCCAGACTGATATAGCAGTGCACTTCCACAGTTGGCATGTCTGCTTGGCAGGGTCGTGATTTCCTCATAACTTCCAAGTCCTCTGAAGCAGAGCATAGATGTCTGCAGAGCTGACTTTCTTCAACTCAGAGAGAAACTGACCTTGCACATTGTCACCAGCTAGCAAAATAATGATCCCATTTCTTGTTGAAACAAACTATCCATTTGCTTGAAAAATGTCATTTGAAGAAGAGGAGAACAAAAGGTAAAGAGGCCCTGAATCAAGAAGGCTTGAGTTTACAAATGGCATGGTTATACCTTGCACGTTAGAGGCCCTGTTTCATGCCAAGCCTTCTTGTTTTGTCTCACAGGCTTTCAGGACCACATGGCAGAAGGATGGTGAGCCAGTGGTCTCCTGGAATAAACTTGACCAAGGTCAGTTTTTATTTGTATATCCTACTTTCCCTTTTCTCAGAGCTTCCACAGCAATTCTAGGATATTCTATTTATGCTCAGTGTGACTAAAGATGAGCTTGATTTGCAGGAGGTCCTTCAACTCTGATGCACATGCCTCATGTTGCAAATTTTGTCATATAGACCATGTTGTAAATCCTTGACCTTGGGAGATAAGGAACTCTATTTCCATGGAATCCTCTCATAACTCACTAAACTACTTGTAACTTGATAGATGTTCAAAAGATGGCTCTGTTTATTATAATGAATCATTCCTTGTCTCTGACCTCTGAGACTTGTTGACATTAGTTGACATGGTATATCATGGAGAACTGGAAATGGAGGTCTATAATTTGAGATCTGGACATCCTGCACTGAATTTTGGAAGTGTTCCTAAAGCAAGGAAAGGAACGAGGTGGGTTCTTAGGCAAGCAAGGGCGAGCCAGATCTCAAATTTTCGGAATGAAATGTCAATGGGTGCTACATTATAATAACAGAGAATTAATTGCTCTCTCCTGTCTGAGTTCCAAGTCCCCAAGGGTAGAAAAGTTGTTTTTAAGAAGGAACATAAATTCTATCCAAACAAGTCTTGGAGCTCCTTCCTATGGAAAAAGCCGCTAAGATTTACTATGTAAACAATTTTAGTTTACTATAAAACGAGAAAGCACTGATTGTATTCCAAGTTCTTTCTTCTCTCTGCCATGGAGATGGGGCGGAATAATTCAGTCACCCCAAGTGAGGGCCAAGTAAAAGGGAGTCTTATGCAGGATTCATAAGAGAAAAGTGATTGAATGGGCCTGCATGTGTACGCTTTAGGGGATTGGCCCCAGAAAAGACCAAATGAAAGGAAATCTTGTGCTGATTCCCTAGGAGGAGTGAGTGTATAGGAAGGGCCAGCTCATCTGCACTCAAGGAATCACAGACAAGAAAAGGGATGGAGGAAGGACATCTTCTGCAGGATTCCTAAGATCTGGGGGTAAGAAGGTGCCTACATGTGTTCTCTTAGGAAGAAAGATCAAAAAAGGCCAAATGAAGGGGATCATAACCTACATTCCTAAGAAGTAAGGATGAGGGGCGCCCTGCGTGTGTGCACTCAGGGAATCAGCCCCAAGAGAAGTTCAAGTGAAAGATCTCAGCTGGGTTCCTAAAAGGAAAGGGTGGAAGAGGAGAGGATGTGAGGGTAGGAGCTCTCAGGCATATCTACTATTAACTGATGAAGAGAATTTGTCTAGATACCATAGGGAAATGAAGTCCAAAATAAATCTATTTATTTCAAAAACTAGTTTGCAGGTTGGAAACAGTTGAGATTCCTAGAATTTTAGTTGGAACCACCTACACCGTAAAACAATTTTTTTGCTAACATAGTCCCTGACAACAAGTCTTTCCTTGTCTGTCTTCTTCCATCTTTGTGCATTATTCTATATTAGAATATTCTGATTTATGCATATCTTTGTTTATAATTTTTAAGATTAATTTTCTATAACCTTCCTTAGTTGCTGTTGTTTTAGAAATTGGCTGGGTACATAAGTGTATTATAAAGGTTATTCTTATGTTTTCAATGCATTTCTCTAGGTTTCAAAGCTGACAGCTCCACTATACGCTGTCTGTGCAGCCTGGGGAAAGGTTTTTAATGTCACCAAGCTCCTATTGGTAAGCTAAGAACAATAATGTAGCCTACCTTATAGCATTGTTATGATGAATAAAGATATGTAAAGGAGTCTGGTGCATAATAAATGCTAAATAACCGTTAGCAATGATGATGATAATGATGATAATTACTGTGAGGGGAGGCTGATGTCACATCAAGAAGGGCCAGGGAGTTCAGACTAATAGGTTTTATCTAGATATAATGTGCAGTTAGATATTGGAGACAGAAACACATAAAGTCACTTTGATATTTCAAGTCCAGGAGAAGATAGCACCATGAGCAACAATGGGAAATGAGAAAGATGAATCATGGCCTGGCCAATGAGTGCCATGGATACTGTCAGTAATATAGATAATATAATAATAGAAGTAATACTGAAGCAACAGTGGGGCTTCATGCTTTCCTAATCAACTGATTGTCGGTGAATCTCACTCCTTGTAATTGCCATTACAATTCATCACAGAGAGCCACTTAAAATGTGTAATTCATAACAGCAAAGAACACTAAGAATTTTGCAATTCACAGATGGGTACGTAACTGTAGTTGTCTCATATTATTCAAATAATTAATTTAAGAGAATACCCTATCTTTCCAGGCTTTTTCATCTGAAGGAGCAGCACCCTGCCAATAATCCAGTCCTTTAATGATGATGGTCCTATCTCTATAATAACCAGTCAGTCTAATACAGAGAGGTGTTCTTCAGCCTTTGTAGTCACTGGAAAATACAGGTACTTCCTGTGTGGGCTGCAACCATTTGATTTTGGCTTTTTTACTAAAAGGTATTTTGACTACTAGACCCAGATGATAGGCTTCTGAACGGTCCTGTCCTTCTGTCTGGGCATGTGAGTCCTCAGTCGGATCCAGCCTCCATGAGCAAATATCCTTCTGACTAACTTCATCACTCCCCCTGTAGTCAACTGATTATAGAGTCCATAAAGGCTCCGTTTTGGCCCCATTCCTATTCTAAGCCTCAATACTAGCCTCCCATCCAGTCTCCCATCTGGAGATTCTCAGCATCTCATTTGGGACATGACCCTGATTGCGATCCCTCCTTCAATACTTACAGTACAAAGCTTCTTCTCTGGCATAAACATAAGGCAGTAATGTAGGGTCATTATAGACATCTGAGAATATGTAATTCCATAGTCCATTCCTCTTTTTAAATTTATTTTTTATTGTTTTTTTTATTTTTTCGTGTATTTTCCATAGTCCATTCCATAGCAGAGATCAGGGGCTGGTGCAGGAGAATGGGACATGGAGATGGCTGGAATCATGTGTGGAATCCATTCATCAAACAGCATGCCTGGTTATTATTCCCCAGTAGAGACTGGGGGTTAACCAAGAATAACTTAGAGGAGCTTGTGGAGTATCCTTTATGGAAAAATTACAGAAGTGCATGTGGTATATATGCAACTTATAGTAGCATGGCATTTAGAGCTTTGGGAATCCTATATCAATCAGTATCATTCTTGGAGAAAGATGATAATGATTCACCAGTGTTTGGGAATTAGACGTATAGCATTCAGAATTAAATCTTATCAGGCAAATTTTTTATATGGATTTTTACTTCTGAAGATGAGTGCAAGAGCTTTTAATGAAATCATTAGGAGTCTCAATATCACCCATCCTCTTCTGTCTGTTTCTCTCTCTCCTGCAGCTTGATCAGCAAGTGCCTAAACTCTCTTAGCATCTATCTTTTGTCAAGCAAGCCAGCCACTCTTAAACATACTCAAAGCATTCCTTAACACGTAGTAGATGACAGAGTGGTGGACAAAAAGACTTGAAGGCAGAACTGCAAAACAGTTTTGCACTAATGAGTTATGTGTTTTTCTTAATTATGCTGACTTCTGCAAAGCTGCGCTTGACATGTTTGTCTGAAGCTGGGAAAAGAATAGAAGCAAGATTATCTGCAAAGATATTTGCGTAGTAACTGCCATTGAACTCTTTGCTTTTGACATTTATTGTTAGATGGAGATTTAAAAAAAAGCTTCACGGTGGGAATAAATGAAGTTGAGTTGCTTTCGGTCCACTTGGCCATATGAACAACAGGACCCCATTCTCATGGTTTTTAACGATTTCTGTACCCCCACTACCAAAAATTCTCCTTGGCTGACAGTTGTCATGGTGATCATCTAAATTGAGTCCAAGCACACTTCAACATACGACACGTGATATGCACAGTCGCTTCCTCCATATGTGCAGCTCCTTGGAGGAGGCCAGCCTTTTGGCCAAGCCATGTGTTAAAGACTGAGAAATGACTTTCTCCCCGACATTTGTCATGCTTGGGTCACTGGGACTGTAATAGCTGGTGAAAATGTAGTTTTTCTCACTTATTAAAAGGAGCAAGTCTTGAGACCTAATTTTAGATTGCACCTCTAGCTGATAGTGCGATACCTTTCTGTTGTGATTTAACTTCCTCTTTGGATAGAATATAAAGTATGATTTTTAAAAAAATTCTCTCCACTACAACAAACTATCCATCCTGGTTTTGCAAAGAACAAAAGATAGTTTCTTATGCTGAGGCTGAGCAGGGAGAGCAAGTGCCTCCATGACACAGCTTTGTCCACCAGCAGTGCTCTCTAGTGCCTGTAAAAATAGGTATTTGGCAGGGCATTCCAATTCTCAGTGTCTATTACAATGAAGGCTGAACAAAGTACGTGAAAATCTGAGTCCTGCCTCACTCCCTTTATAAAGTTAAGTCTGTCAAAAATGCGAATTGCTCTTGGGTCCACAACTAACAAAAGAGATCAGAGTGAGAGTCGGAAAGTGTAGGAGGGGAGCCTTTTCTTCTTGCTTGATCTTCCCTAGTTAACTTCATTTCATTTTATTTTATTAACTCTTTTGGTCTCTGATGTAACTTGATATGTGTCTGGAGCGACCGGTTAAGAATTCTTGAGATGTTTTTGGTGCCAAAGGGGTGGTTTTATTAAAGCACAGCAGCTCTTTCTGCCCATGGGTTGTGAGGTGCAGTCAATGATATATTTTGGAATTGGGGGATGTAAAGACAAAAGAATTTTCCAAAAAGGATTTTTTCATATGCTAAAGAAGATTTAGGGGATCCTGGAGACCTAGCTATTGTCAAGCTAAGGTTGTTTTTAACTCCCGAGCGAGGCACTAACATTAAGACAGTTGGCAATTCCTGGAGGAATGTCATACTCGGCCTGCTTCAAATATTTGTCAATGGGCAGCAAGGTATAAGGAAGTTTAATTTTATCTACGTTTCCTTTTGCCTTCCTTCTTCATATCAGTTTCCAAGAATCTCCTGTCTCCAGCAATGACCCAATGTCCTTCTCATTCTTTGGTACACTTGCCCATTGACATCTGAACAAGTGAATTTGGGCTTTGCCTTGCTGCCTGCCTTCTTCCTTGACATCAGATATGCACCCACTGTGTGACTCTCCACCAGACTTCTGGCCTCTTCCTTCATCCTCTGTTTGGTCCACATGTGTGTCTGGATCATGGAAGTTCCAGCTTTTGTGTTTCACCGCCCCACCCTGCCCTAACTTCTCAGCCTAGGCCATTTTCAGTAATGCTCAGGACAAAATTAATGGCCCTTAATATCCTCGTCTTTTCTAACCTTTTCTTCCCTCATTCTACATTGGTCCTCCCAATCTCCCACCACATATTTATAGAGATTTTTTTTTTAAAAGAGAGACAAAGAAATCACAGAATGACAACCCACATCCCTGCAATACCATGGATGCCTATAAATGGGGAGAGGCTTCCCTTCCCTGAAGTTAGGGCAAAAGGATTAAGAACTGATTAAATGTGTATATCTTAAAATAATTTTAGATGGGATTTACCAATAACAGCATGCTAAATAAACACATTGAGCAGTTCATCAAAGACAAGGCAAACCCCGTTCATCCTGAATATTATTATGTGACTTCCGGAAGATCAATAAGGAATCAAGTTAAATTCAGATGTATAAATCATGAGCTATTTTAGTGAAATGTTACAGATACATTATCTAATTTTCCTTCAATCTCTCTCCTTTGTTTTTTTCTTTGGAGAATGTTGGCTTAAAAGGCAAAATGGAATTATTGCTTGACATTTAAAATAATTTCTTTGAGAACAATTGGTAGAATGGACAATTGACATGATTATAAATGTATGTCACGTTTATAACCCAAAGTTATGCATATGAAAGATTATACATTCAAACATGGTTGAGATGAATTGCAAATCACAGATCCATGGTGAGGAAATTAAGGATGCTACTGTATCATTTATTTGTGACAATAATACGGACAGGGATATCATGCTCCTAAAAAAAATGTCCCTTGTTGCAGAGAAACACTGAGGCCAGATGAACTACAGACAAATTTTTTAAAAAAGATTTTATTTATTTGTTCATGAAAGACAGAGAGAGAGAGAGGCAAAGACACAGGCAGAGGGAGAAGCCGGCTCCATGGAGGGATCCCAACGTGGGACTTGATCCCGGGTCTCCAGGATCACGTCCTTGGCTGAAGGCGGCGCTAAACCGCTGAGCCACCTGGGCTGCCCTATAGACAAATTTAATGTAACATTTTAACGTCTGCTTTCATATTTGTTGCTGTGTAACCAACCACTCCAAAACTTAGTGGCTTAAAAACCAAATACTTTAATATTTCTCACCATTTTGTGGATGACTAGAACTTAGCCAGACAGTTCTTTTGCTAGCCTCACTTGAAACCTTTCATATCATTTCAGCAAGATTGTGGAACATCCAAAATGTTTTGCTCATAGGTCTACTCCTGGAAGGCTGGGCTCAGCTGAAATACAGGATGACTAGGTATCTCTCTGTCTCTGTCTGTCTTTCTGTCTCTCATTCCAGGACATCTCCCTCTCCAAATGTCTTCTCCTTAGTCTCTCTGCATGTGATCTCTCTAGCAGGATTCCTGCCCAGGATGTCCACAACCACAAAAGCAGAAGCTTCCGGTAGCTTTCTGGTGAGGCCTGGAACTAGAATAGCATCACTTTTGCTACATTCTACTGTTGGAAGCAAGAAACTGATCTATCCCTGATTCAAAGGAAGAGAACTAGCATGGATGGGAATTCACTGGGGGCAGCTAATATCACGGACTACCTCTTAGGTCCTTATTTAATCTCTGGCATCGGGCATAGCTGACTCATTTATATTCTCTTCTTTGGATAGTTCATTCATTTCCATGACTTATCTATCCCTCATGGGGATAAATCTCTGTTCTTTCACCAGACTTCTTACCCAGTGATATATTATCAACTCTGTAATGGGTGGCTAACTCGGATTGAATACCAAATATAGGCTATGTATTTCATATAAACTATTTCTAATTTCTTGACTGAACTGCATATAAATAGTAAGAAAACTGAGGCTCAGATAAGCTGTTTATAAAAGGCATATGACTAGTAAAAGACAGAACTATGACTGAAACCCCGGTATATCTTTGTATAAAGCCTTTGCAGGTTTTTTTTTTTTTTTCAAGATTTCATACTCTTTGGTCTCTGTCTCTGTTTCTATCTCTTTCTGTCTCTTTCTCTGCCTCTCTGCTGTCTCTCTTTCTGTCTCTCTTTCTCTCTTAGTTTTGGGACAAAATGAAAATTCACCTCTTTTACTTAATTTCCAAAGAAAAGAGAGTAGCGTATTCTCCCTTCCCAACTCATCTTTTTTTTTTTTTTTTTTTGACCAAGAAATAGAGCTTTGCTCTAAGATTCGACTGTTGTACATTATATAATTTGATGTTCTGGAAGAAAAAGAAACCCCCTGGTTCTGGGAGAAGGGCATTTTGTATATCTGGTTATTGTTGAATAGAATTTTTTTCCTCTTAGGATAAAGCGAATCTTGGCTGAGTTCTCTTGTTTCCTCCATTTTGCTTTTTGCATTGAGGAAGTGAATATCAGAGCTATTGGTTCTTTATTGACTTGACTTCTGAAAATTCACATTATTTAAAATCATGGGACACATTTTGTTCTAGTCCTTTGATTAATCTTAAAGACTTCAAGTCAAAAATATTCCAGGAGACAATGAATTGATAATTCATTTCCCAGGTCGTGGGAAGCAAGTCACAGTGAAGAGATCAGCTGTAAGCTGTTAAGTCATTCTGTCAGGAGACAATTTTCCCTGACACTCTTATGTGTCTGGACATCTTATGAAGAAAGGCATTATATGTTTATTAAAATTATTTCTTCAAGGATGCTGTACAAAGACTGGCCTTGGAAAATAGGTCTTTCATTGGATTAAAGGGGAGGTTCACTTACTTTCCACTATAATAATGACAATGTCCTCATCTGTATCAAAGGGAAAGAAAGCATGCCTAATGCTCATTATAAAGGGGTTCATGGGATGCCTGGGTGGCTCAGTGGTTGAGCGTCTGCCTTTGGCTCAAGGCATGATCCTGGTCCCGGGATCAAGTCCCAGGTCAGTTTCCCTGCGAGAAGCCTGATTCTCTCTGCCTGTGTCTTTGCCTCTCTCTCTGTATCTCTCATGAATAAATAAATAAAATCTTAAAAAAAAAAAGAGGTTCAGATTCAGTAAGTAAGCTCAAGTTTGCTCTGCTGAAATTCAGCCCACTGTGTGTTCAGAGAACTATCTGAGCTAATCTGTGTCGTCCTTGTGGAACTTGGGGCTTGTGCTAGGAGTAATAAAGAGCTTTATCTCTGACCAGGTGTCTTAGGTTTTATGCCAGTATCTATGAAACAGTAATAGGCTAGCTTATTAGCTTACTCACAAGGTAAATCTGAGACCCTTTGCCGTTATTGACACAGCTGCAGGGGGGAAATATAGTCCAAATCTCATATTTCAGCATATTTGTCATTCTAAATCACTTTCATCTTTGGGCACTCCTCCTGTGGTACTAAGAGATTTTTATTACTACCCAAAATCTCAGAAATCTATGTCTAATATGTAATGCTGTTAACAGTTTATGTATGACAGTGTTGAATGGAATTACCTCATTCAAATTATTAAGCTGAAAATAAAGGATAAGTTGTAATTTGAGCAAAAAATTTTCTAGGAAAACTTGAATTATTCAATATCTAGGTTATAATATATTCATATTGATATCTAGAAATGAATGATTCAAGAACATACATAGAAAGGCAATTAACAAAAGGAAATTCAGTGAACATAAATAATATATACATTTCACTTAGGTAAATTCAATTTTATGTTTTTAGGAGAGAGTGATAATAAGAGGGATAGTGAAGATGAGAGAGAGGGGGAAAGAAAGAGAGAATGAACATGGGAAAAAAAGTTCAAATAATGTGAGCAATTCAGTCCACCATTCAAATCAGTAAACATAGCCTATAGAGAATATAAGGTGAGAGACACCTACTTTGGCTCTTGCTGTTACTTTGGCTGGTCCCAGTTACAGCATGCCTCCCATAATGTGAGCATCTATCTGTGTTGAGTGAGATTTTAACGTGTAAAGATGTGTTTTTCATATGATGTATCTTTTAAAAGCAAGTCATTTACTTCATCTGGTGCTAAATTAAAGAAGTAGCACCCTACTCCCATGTGTTGGAAAAATCATGTGTTTGACTCTCTTGGTTTTTGGGTAGCCTGGAAATTCAGGAATCATGTGGAAGCCACTGATGATCTCAGCTTCCAGTAGGACTAAAGCAAGTGATTCACAGGAGCTCACTTTAAGTCAAATGCAAACTCATGTTTGCAGTTTCCCAAGAGTCTCTTTTCAATGTTTCTGGATAATGACAGCTTCTACTTCTCTTTTGCCTTTCAAATAACATGTGGATCCTTCTTACTGGAAAAATTTAATCCTGAACTCTGTTGTCAGTGGAGTCTCAGAAATAGTTGCTTTAAAGCTTCCTCCTATGGTGCAGAAGCAAGTGTAAATCAGGGTGTGGATCTTGTTGGATTCAACACAGGCAATCTGACATAGGCTACCCCTTCGACAGTTCAATATCCATAAAGACCCTTTTGCCCGTATTTAACTTTCAAATGACAAAAATAGCAATAGATCTGGCTTTCACTTAATGTGAAATGACTATCACCAATGTCAAGAAAACGCCTTCCTCTACCCTCAAAATGAAATAATAATTCCCAGTAGACTTTATCCATTACTAGATGATGTTTTTTCCTCTTCTACCTCAGTCACAAATTCCTTTTGATATTTTTAATTTTAAGGTGAAATTATAAGTCTACCTACAAAAAATTAATGTATTCTGAAAACTATAAAACACTGATGAAAGAACTTGAAGGCAACACACACCAAAAAATGGAAAAATATTTCATCCTCATGGATTGGAAGAGTAAATATTGCTAAAATGTCCATACTACCCAAAGCAGCCTACAGATTTAATGCAATCTCTGTCAAAATACCAACAGCATTTTCACAGACCTAGAACATACAATCCTAACAATTGTATGGAACCACAAAGGACCTCAAATATCCAAAGAAATCTTGAAAAAGAAGAACAAAAGTGGGCGTATCACAATCTCAGATTTCAAGATATATTGCAAAGCTGTAGTAATCAAAACAGTATTGTACTGGCACAAAAATAGACACATAGATAAATGGAACAAAATAGAGATACCAGAGATAAAAACATGATTATATGGTCAATTAATCTTTGGCAAAGGATGCAAGAATATGCAATTGATAAAAGACAGTCTCTTCAACAAAGAGTGTTGGAAAAACTGGCCAGCTACATGCAAAAGAATGAAATTGGACTTCACTCATACATCATATACAAAACTAAATGCAAAATTAAAGACCTAAATGTGATACCTAAAACCATAAAAATCCTAGAAGAGAGTACAAGTAGTAATTTCTCTCACATTGGCTACAGCAACATTTTTCTAAATATGTTTCTTAAGACAAAGGAACCAAAACAAAAAATAAGCTATTGGGACTACATCAAAATAAAAAGCTTCTGTGCAGCAAAGGACACCATCAACAAAATTAAAAGACAACCTACTGAATGGGAGAAGATATTTGCAAATGACATATCCAATTAAGGGTTAGTATCCAAAATATATAAAGAATTTATACAACTCAGCACCAAAAAATCCCCCAAATAATCCAATTAGAAAATGGGCAAAAGTCCTGAACAGACATTTCTCCAAAGAAGACATCCAGATGGCCAACAGACACATGAAAAGATGCTCAACATCACTCATCATTAGGAAAATGCAAATCAAAACCACACTGAGATACTACCTCACACCTGTCAGCATGGCTAAAATCAATAACACAAGAAACTACAAGTTTTAATGAGGATGTGGAGAAAGAAATGTGCATGCACTATTGTTGGGAATGTAAACTGGTATAGCCACTGCGGAAAACAGCATGGAGGTTTTTAAAAAAATTAAAAATGGAACTACCATTTGGTTCAGTAATTCCACTACTATTTACCCAAAGAACACAAAAGCACTATTTGAACAGATATATGCACCCCTATGTGTACGACAGTATTATTTACAATAGCTAAATTATGGAAGCAATTCAGGTGTCCATTGATAGATGATGGAAGAAAGGAGTGGTACATGTATATAATGGGATATTATTCAGCCATATAAAAGAATGTAATCTTGCTATCTGCAATAATATGGATGGATCTAGAGGATATAATGCTAAGTGGAATAAGTCAAGCAGAGAAAGACAAATACCATGTGGTTTCACTCATTTGTAGAATTTGAGAAACAAAACAAATTAACAAAGAGAAAAAAATCATACCAAAAAACAGACTCTTAACATAGAGATCACACTGATGGTTACCATGGGGACGTGGGCATGGGGATGGATGGAATAAGTGAAGGGGATTAAGAGTACACTTATCATGATGAGCACTGAGTAATGTATAGAATTGTTGAATTACTATATCATATACCTGAAACTAATATAACACTATATGTTAACTATACTGGAATTAAAATAAAATTAAATTAAATCGAAAAGAAAATAGGCCACAAACAGGTAATGACTATAAAATGGTTAATGTATATATACTTAACAAAGTAAGCATAATGAAACTTGCTTAGATTCTAAAGTCTTGATTTCTATAATTGGTCACAATGTCATAGCTGGCATTTGTAACTTTATTCTTCCCTACTTAGTATTTCTTTTGCTCTCACAGCAAAATCACATTTGATCACAGTTGTTTAACTAGAGATGTGACCAGAACCTTTATTTCTGAAGAGTTCTGTCTGCATTGTGTTGCCCCACCTTCCATCATCTTTTACCACTAGATTCAGAATTACAAAGAAGTTCTTCAGCGAATTGCTTGAATTCCATATTTAATACATATCCACCTTGATCCAACTGTAAAGAAGCCACCCTGTTTTCTCTTAATAATCAGGATCAATGAACAAAACCAATAGAGCAATCTTTTTGTCTTTCCATGAACTAGAATGTTAAATCCTGAATCGGACAGCTGGCAATTTCAGCTTTCACCTTATTGGAAGAATTCTTGTGTGTATAGTAGAAGTATTCCTTTTTGAGGGGTGAACTAACACTCTCAACTAGGAAAGCACAGAGTAACTGGAACTGGAACCCAGATTTTTATTTATGTGTTATCATTGGTAATAGTTAGAGGGGCACTTCCATTTGTACCCCTTAATATATTGCTTGTGTTCTGGCTATAAAAATGCTCAACATTACTTGACATCAGGGAAGTACAAGTCAAAACCACAATGAGGCACCACCTCACACCAGTCTGAATGGCTAAAATTAACAACTCAGGCAACAATAGATGTTGGTGAGGATGCAGAGAGAGGAGAACCCTCTTACACTGTTGGTGGAAATGCAAACTAAGAGGTAAAATAATTCAAGACTTTTAGTCTCTGTGCTGAAGGTTCTCATTCTTTCTGAATAGAGATGAGCCTCTCTTTAAGAGAAGCCAGTACGGAATATAAATAATAGTGAAAGGGAATAGAGGGGAAGGGAGAAGGCTATGAAACAAATGACATATCGTATATTGATCATTAGTTCAGGGCACATACTGAACCTGTAAATGCAGATACAAAACTCATAATGTGTTGTCATCCAAAGGGTTAAGCCTTCAATAGGCTCTTCCAGCATTTAGCCTATTTCTGTGTGTTGTGACACATGGTAAAATCAGTGAATGAGCAGGACAAAATTCCTTTATTTTTTTTTTTTTTGTGAAATCAATTTTACAGTGTGCATGTGCTTACCATGTAAATGAATGAGGGGTTCTGCAAGATGGTGGTAAAGGTAGGACAAATTACTTCTTTCTAGTGACGTAAGGAATTAATTACCATCAACTTGCTACCTACTAGGTTGTTACCCTCTTCCTCACAGTGGTGCTATGTTGGATTCTTGGCATTTGTCTCTGCTGTTGGCAGGTTGGATACTCAGAAGTGGGAGTAATCAGTAGAAAAACTGAGAAATTATGACTTACGGAAGGTAAATGGAGAGTTAGGCAGGAAAAGCCTTTTCCTCATGTTTGGGTCTCCTCAAACCTATGTTATTGTTCATATTATTTCTATAAAGCTCTGTCAGATATAAAAAGCTGTGAAAAACATTTGCATATTCTTTTCCATTTATACCTCACCAGTTCCCAAGAAATAAGCAGTAGACAAAATCCCCTCTGTGAGGGGGGCACTTGACGGGATGAGCACTGGATGTTATTCTGTATGTTGGCAAGTTGAACACCAATAAGAAATAAATTTATTATTAAAAAAAGAAAAAAATCCCCTCTGTGATTGTATAGGCAGATCATTCTATCCCAGTTCAAATGCCTGGATCACATAGTGTTTTCTGGCTTCCTCATATTGAAAGTCAGAAACTTGTCTCAAAATAGACACATTTTAATCAGTACGATATTGATATTGCCAAAAATAATTTTAAGAATATTAGTATCCAGCAATTCCATGGCTTTTAAACTACTGTGAATTATTTACACACATGGATTCATTTCATCCTCATAACACCCTGAGGAGGTAGGTACTAAGTTACCCTCATTTTACACACAGGGAAACTAAGGCATAGTGGTTAAGTCAGTTATCAGAGGTCACTCAGCTACATTCTCATGGAGTCAGATTGAAACCCAGGCATTTTGATTTCAAAGTGCATGCTTCTATCCTCTAAGTTATATGTCTCACACTCAGCCCACGCTGGCACTTTTTTGGTAACCTCATTTTGAACTTTCATAATTAATGTGCCTCCTAGTTTGCTGTTGAATCTCTCTAGAAGAAAATTCAATACATAGTCTGAACACTGGCATTTTTAGAAGAGTTTGAACTAGAACTAAGTCATATTTTATATTTTATCTTGAAACAATTTTTTTTGACTTTAGATATTGTGATCTTATTGTTTTGATCATTGCCATAGCTTGCAAGAAAACCTCTGATTTTATTTTGGCAGTACTCAAGTTCCTTATTAATCAGTTAATCAGACATAGTCTCAAATAGAGTTGTTAATTATATGCCCAAGGCCTCTGATTTATGGTGATTCATTTCTCCACCGAAAGAATTAAGCATTGTACTAGTTTAATGGCATATTGAAGATTCTACTACACATTCTTTACCAATCTCTGAGCCTGGGTATCTGAGCAGGTTTGTGATAATTAAACTGATGAAAATGAAATAAAGGCTTTTCCACATCACTGATTTCATAAGCGAGCACTGGTTTGTTGAGTTTTGGTGTTGAAAATAGGTTGAAGTTGGAATATTGAATTAGGAAAATAACTGATAGGAGCGGGAACCAAAAGGATGTTTACCAAATATATCGGATGGCTTTTTTTGTCTTCCTGATTGCTGTTTTAGAGTTGTTTAGTCTTTCAACTGAATTCTCAGGAGGACGAGAGAAGCAGAAAGTCCTGAGAAATATGTTGCCACATTTAGTGGTACATTCCATTTCTGCCTAAGGACATTTGTAAACAATGTAAAGACCATGCCAGAAATATTAATTGGGAACGTTAGTCTCAAATTGCCTATAGCATCCTGCAACAGTGGATGGCCTGGGGGAAAACAGCATTGTCAGTGTAGCAGCATCTATATTTGAAGAGCAAAATCTAAATGATACTTCCACAATGCATGTGCTTGAATCACCCTCAGGTGCTTTGGCAAATCCATAAGCACAGATCAAGTCTCCCTTTCCTTTGTAAGGCAAGCAACAAGCTGCACCCCCTTTTTTGGTTTTAAAAAAACCGTACTAGCTCTTTGAATACTAATAAACCAGTCGCACTCAACAAGCTATCTATAAACACATTATTTTCAAAGGAAGAATATTGGCATTTAATCTGGGAAACAGTCACATTTGACAATGACATAAAAAATTCTTATCATTGCTATAAAAGGGAATTATGGGTGATGTATAAAAGGAACAAAGAATAACATCCCCTGCATATGAAAAGATACTCAACATCACTATTCATCAGGGAAGTACAGATCAAAACCACAATGAGATATCACCTCACACCTGTCAGAATGGCTATTGTCAAAAAGACAAAAATAACAGGTGTTGGCAAGGATGTGAAGAAAAGGGTACCCTCATACACTGTTGGGGGAGATGTAAATTGGTGCAGTCACCATAGAAAACACAATGGTGTTTCCTCAAAAAAATTAAAAATAGAACTGCCACAGGATCCAGCAATTCTACCTTTGGGTATTTTTTTTTTTTTAGATTTTATTTATTTATCTTGAGAGAGAGAGAGAGAGTGCACACGCATGTGTGCACACACAAGTGGGAGAAGGGGCAGAGGCAGAGGGAGAGAAAATGCCAATGAGACTCCCCGCTGAGTGGGGAGCCCAACATGGGACTTGATCTCATGACCCTGAGATCATGAACTGAGCTGAAATCTAGAGTAGGAGGCTCAACTGACTGAGCCACACAGGTACCCCTACTTCTATGTATCTATCCGAAGAAAACAAAAATAATAATTTGAAGAGATATAAGCATCCCTATGTTCTATTGCAGCATTCTTTACAATAGCTAAAATTTGGAAGCAACCTAAGTACCCACTGATAGATAAATGGATAAAGACAATGTGGTATGATTTCTCTCTCTCTCTCTCTCTCTCTCTCTCTCTCTTTCTCTCTCTCTGTAATGGAATATTACTCAATCATAAAAAAGAATGAAATTTTGCTCTCTGCAACAAAGATGAACCTACAGGGCTTAAGTGAGATAAGTCAGACAAAGACAAATACATGATTTCACTTATATGTGGAATCTTAAAAATTGAAACAAATGAACAAACAAGACAAAACAGAAACTGACTCTACAGGAAATAAATTGTTGGTTACCAGAAGGGGTAGGGGTTGCATGGGTGGACAAATAGGTGAAAAGGATGGATAGGTATAAACTTCCAGTTATAAAACAAATGTATCATGGGGACATAATGTACAGCATCGGGAATATAGGCAATAATATTGTAATAACATTGTGTGGTGACAGATGGTAACTAAACTTATTGTGGGGGATCGTTTTGTAATGTGTGAAAATATATTACTATGTTGTACACCGGAAACTATATTTCAATAATAAAAGAGAAGACTATCATCCCTGTAGCCAAAAGAAATCCTTAAAAGACAAATGTCATTGGGGTCAAAAGTCTGATGAAGAACCCAGTGATAAATATTCACTGAGCTATTTATTTGACGTAGGTTGCATCTTTCATCTACGTAAATGAAACACAACTTTTTCCCCTCATTTTGCTTATTTCCTTTCTCATCTCTCCTTTCTGCTCTTAGTCTATAAAGTCAGACTGTAAAATTATTGTGTCTCCCCACTTTGTTTTCTAAATCTTCTGATATATGACCACAAAAAGAATTGTGGACCCTGACTTCACCCATTTTAGTGTGGTAGCCACCTAGGAATTCCTTACTCTCTAGAATTTCTGCTGATAAATTTCTAATTCTAGCTTACCTCCATAATATATTTTATCTACTTTTTACTTCCAAGACACTATTTATTGATGAAAAATGTCACAAAAGGGAATTAGTTCCAAACCAAAGCCATGCTCTCTAACCTCAATTAGGCCATCATTTCTACACTTAATTTTTTAAAAAGATTGTATTTGTTTATTCATGAGAGACACAGAGAGAGACGCAGAGACATAGGCAGAGAGAGAAGCATGCTCTTCACAGGGAGCCTGATGCGGAATTCGATCCCCAGACCAGGATCACACCCTGAGCCAAAGGCAGACACTTAACCACTGAGCCACCCAGGTGTCCCATACCCTTAATTTAAAAAAAAAAAAAATGCAGTGATTGTTATGTCCCTTCCATTGCTTAACCAAGACTTGTAACTTCACTTTTCAAGCCCCCAGTTTGATTTCTACAAAATGTTTTTAATTGCCTTAGTGGCAAACCTACTTTATGCAGAATACTAAACAACGCTGAAAAAAATAAGAAATCAAAACTAATGGAGAATCACAACATTTTCATGAGTAGAAGAGGTAATAAATTGAAGAGGTCTGTTTTTTCCCCAATTTTATCCATAGACTTAATATAATCCCAATCAAAATCTCAGGAGGGAATCATTGTTGGGTGCAGAAATTGACAAGCTGATCTTAAAATTTATATGAAATTGCAAAGGGCACAGAATATCTATGACATTTTGAAAAAAGAACAAAGTAGGAGTACTTATACCACTTGATTCAAAATTTACTAGCAAGCTACAATATTCCATGCAGCGTTGCACTGATGTGAGGATAGGCATATAGATAAATGGAACATAACAGAATATTTAGAAATAAACCTACACATACAATCAATTGATTTTCCAGTTTTGCTAATATAACTCAATGGGGGAAGAAAGTCCTTCACATAAATGGTTTTGGAATAACTGGATATCTCCATGGGGAAATAAATGAACCTTAACTCCAAATTCATACCTTACTCAAAAATTAATTCCTGAAGGCTCATGAACAAACAATAAAAAGTAAAAGTCAAAATTATAAAACCTGTAAGAGAAAACAGAGAATAAAACATTCATGATCTTGGTTTAGGAAAATATGTTTTAAAGAACATAGAAAACACAAAATTAAAAAAAAGGTAAACAAATCTTTAGCAAAATTAAGTTATTGGGCAAACTATAGATGGGAGATAATATATGTAATACATATGTTTGACAAAGGACTGATTTTTTAGGATATAGTAAAACTCTTACAACTCAATAATAGGACAACAATCTAACAAAAAGTGGGCAAAAGATATGAAAAGTCACTCACTCAAAACAGAATGGCCAAAATACACATTAAAATGTCCTTGATATCTTGAACTGTCAGGGAAATACAAAATAGAATCAAAACAAAATTCTACCCTCTAGAATTGCTGAAGTAAAAAAAAAACACCCCCTCCCCCCCCCCAAAAAGAACCAGGGACTCCTGGGTGGCTCAGTGGTTTAAACGTTTGCCTTCAGCCCAGGGCATGATCTTGGAGTCCTGGGGTCAAGTCCCACATGGCGCTCCCTGCTTGAAGCCTGTTTCTCCTTCTGCCTATATCTCTGCCTCTCTCTGTGTCTCTCATGAATAAATAAATAAAATCTTAAAAAACAAAACAATGCAAAAAACCCAAAAACCTGATGGGCACATGGGTGGCTCAGTGGTTGAGCATCTGGCCCCGGTCGTGATCCCCAGGTCCTGGGATGGAGTTCTGCATCAGGCTCCCTGCAGGGATCCTGCTTCTCCCTCTGCCTATGTCTTTACCTTTCTCTGTGTCTCTCATGAATAAATAAATAAAATCTTTAAAATAATTAAAAAGTAAAAAATGTAAAAAAAAAAAAAAACCTAACAATACCACATTTTGTTCAGAATGTATGACAAGTGAAATTTCCATACACTGCTGGTTGTAATGCACAGTGATGCAGTGACCTTTGTAATCAGTTTGGAAGTTTCCTATCAAGTTAAATCTATACCTACCATATGAACAAGCAATTTCACTTATAGGTATTTACCCATGAGAAATGAAAACATATGTCCACAAAAAGACTTGTCCATTCCTATTCTTAGTACTTTCATTCATGAAAGTTAACGACAGGAAATACCCCAATGTTCCTCAACAGGGCAGTAGTTCAACAACCTGTGGTGTATTTATCCAATGGAATACTACACAGCAACAAAAAGAATGAACTAATATAGGCAACAAAATACATAAATCTCAAATCCATTGTGTCAAGTAAAAGAAGAAGGACACAATAGACTATAGTCTATATTTAGTTTTAGAATGGATAAAAATAATTTATGGCATTATAATTAGATGAGCAGTTGCTCAGGGAGGAGTATGAGTTGGAGGATTGATAACAAAGGGGACATGAGATAATTTTCTGGAGAAATGTCCAATATCTTGTTTGGAATCATGGGTACATAAGTAACCAAATACACATAAATATATTTGGCAGAACTCATCAAAATACACTTTTAAAATAGGCACATTTTTAAATGTAAATTATACCTCAATAAAGATTAGTCAAACTCATTGAATTGATGGAATCATAGAAAGTTAATGGGTGCATTTTACTCTGAGTAAATTATTATTATTTTTAAAATTTTTTATTTATTTATTCATGAGAGACACACAGAGAGAGAGAGAGAGGCAGAGACATAGGCAGAGAGAGAGAAGCAGGCTCCATTCAGGGAGCCTGATGTGGGACTTGATCCTGTGACTCCAAGATCATGCCCTGGGCTGAAGGCAGGTGCTCAACTGCTGAGCCAATCAGGCATCCCTATTCTGAGTAAATTATACTTCAATAAAGTTAATGTAAAGAATGTTTCTGAACTTAAAGAATGCTAAAGAATGTAATTGAAGAAGAGAACGCATATTTATGTTCAAGAATATTCATCTCATCACTTTCAATAACAAAATCATTGGAAAAAATTGAGACTTTTAAACTCACGGTAGATCCATAAACTGGAATATTACTTATTATAAATCATATTCTAAGTTATAATTAAGGATACTAGCTACATACATACTGATGATTTTCCTTAAGTATAATTCTATATGTAGGATAGATTTAAAAGTACACAATGATAAAAATAGTGATATTTTAAGCTTTGTAAGCCATATGACGGTCTCTCTTGCAACTCCTCATGTATACTCTAGTAGCATGCAAACAAACAGGCATGGATGTGTGCCAATAAAACTTAATTTACAAAAATAGGCAGTGTACTGGATTTGGTCCATGTGCCATAGGTTGCTAAACCTTCTTTTTTAATTTTTTTAAAAGATTTTATTTATTTATTCATGAGAGAGAGAGAGAGGCAGATACACAGGCAGGGGGAGAAGCAGGCTCCATGCAGGAAGCCCGATGTGGGACTCGATCCTGGGACTCCAGGATCACACCCTGAGCCAAAGGTGGCACTAAACTGCTGAGCCACCTGGGCTGTCCCCCCTGAACCTTCTTTATATGACAGCTGGAAGCTCTTCTATCATGTAGAAATAGCCTTTATTATTAGGACTCTTTTTACCATTGTTTGAAAGAAAGTCCTACAGTTTTCTCTATGTATTAGAAACATAATAGACAGACACGTTGATTTCACACAGAACATTGATGAAAGTTTGCATGATTGGTTTGCTGTTTTAAAAATGAATACTATGTAAAGAATGAGTCATCAGATTCCTTAAATCTATTTACACCAGCGATATTTTATTCATAATATTTTTTCTCCCTAAGACAAAGAGACTATACTTGAGTTTGTCAGGAAAGCAGAAACCAAGACAGAAAACCTCAATAAACATTAAAAGTCACTGAGCAGAACAATGCCCATTTTTCATCCTACATGTATTTTAGACATTTCTATTTCCATTTTGAACTATGAAAAAAAAAAACTAAGGAGCAGAAAAGAAAGAAAAATGATTTACAATGGGAAAAAAAGTATATCTCTTTAATATTCAGAAAACCCTTTAAATGGATTTTTGGTAGCAGGATCTGATAAAATAATTTTCCCCAACAAAACTGAGAACAGCCAGGGTAAGAGAGACAAAGATTCCTGAAAGTTCAAGGTTTATTTAGGCACCTCCTGAGCTGGAAGAAGACAAATAGCATGGACACTGTGTTCACCAAACAGTGAACACGTAATCCCAGCCCCTGCATATTCTTGTCACTCTTAAATTTGCCATGAAAACACTGACTTGGTAATGCGGTTGATTTTATTTTAATTACATGATAATTGTAAAATTCTATCAACAATTTCTATGGAAAAGAGGATTTATATTACTATAATATATAATATATGATAGTATAAATATATTTTTATAAATATACATATAAGTTTAATAGTATAAATATATACATTTGCCTTGGATTTGATTCCCCGGGGACTAAGAGGATACATGGGAGTGCCTAGCAGTTACTAAGTCAAACATTAGGATTCCTGTATCACTTTATCTTATCATGAGTCTGGCTGTGCCATTTCTGGACCCATAACGTAGCCTTGTTGATATTCACGTTTTCTTAAGCAACAATGGACATTTGACCATTTTATGGAGATTATTTGCTAGCTATTTTCACTGGGTAAAATCTCAGGCACAGAGAGTTTATTAAACTCCTCAGCTTAAATGCATTGACCTCCCCTATCTTGAAAGGCATCTTTCCTATAAATTTAATTATAATCTTCCTTTTCCTCCCATTTTCAAATTCATTATCTTCTTTTTAAAAATTTAATTAATTAATTAATTAATTAATTAATTTAGGGCAGGGAGGGCAGAGGGGAGGGAGAGAGAATATTGAGCAGACTCTGAGCTGAGTGCACAGCCCAACTCGGTGCTCTGTCTCACAACCCTGAGATCATGATCTGCACTGAAACCTAGAATTGAACACTTTAACTGACTGAGATGCTCAGGCACCTACGATTTCATTATCTTCTATTCTGTGGCCATTCCTGCTATTGTGATGCCCTTACAGAATATATCGTGGTGTATGTGGGTGTGGGTTGTGTGCACGTGCATGTGTGCTCATATAATTTTAGTATTGAACATGGGGAATATGAGGTTCCTGTGGTGGCATTAAGAGGGAGGTGACACTCAACAACTAGGTATTTAGGCTTTTAACTCTGAAAAGGCATGGACATTAGAGACAACATTGGGGAGTCATCTACTTTCAGGTGAAGGTAGGAAATGAGGGCCTAATGCAATGTAAGAAAAGTCACAAATCCACAAAACTTAATGCAGTAGGTTAAAAATGGTATTATAAATGTTTTGTGTTGAGGCAGATTCTTCATCTGGACATTATGGTGAATTAATCCAGAATAGAAAGAAGATGTAGAAATGAATCCGAGTCAGAGAGGAGTAAGGATGCCAGGAATTAGGGTTGATTAGTTAATATGAAGCATCAGATAAAGGGACTATGGCAAGATCTTAAACAGAAAAGGATAATAAGGAGGACAGACTGTTCATGTGAGAAATTTGAATGAAGTGATGGAAAGATTAAAAAAAACAAGGAAATAATTAGAACATGGGGCTGAAGAAGGTTGTTGCATTTGTTTTTGTTTTGTTTTTAATGAAAGTAAAGGGTAAATCAGCAACTGATTGAGGGCATAGAAAAGTAATGATCATGATCTGAGATGCTTGAGTAGACAAGAGGGGTGGACCCAAAGCACAGGTGAAGGACTAATCTTGGACAGTACACAAGGTTCACACCCTAGAGGAGAAAAACTAAATTCATCTCAGCAAATGGCCTCATCATTTCCCCAATGCCAAAACCAGAAATCAGCGGATGGAACTTGTCTCCTCTCTTCTCTTCTTTTTCTTACATTGAAGCAGACACCAATCCAGACTGTTCTACCATGTAATTGCTCTTAAACTTGAGACAGTATGTGTTTCCTTTATTTTTCTTTTCTGTTTCCTCTGTTATTAGTACTGGTTCTCACAAATTTCTATCTGAAGTTCTACACATACTGACACTCATTCCTCATCCCTTCATCATCCATTCTCTTCACTGTTCAGAAGTGAGCTTTCTAAAATGCAAAGCTCATCATGTGATTTCATACTTTAAAATCCTTCCATGGGACCCCATGGCCTTTGGAATAAATTAATCTCTTGAGTATGACTTATATGACTTTTCATGAGCTGGCCCCTGCTAGGCTCTGATTCATTTTTTTTGATGACTTAGGACCCCTTGGTCCCTCTGCTCTAGCCCTGTCCAGCATCATATAGTTCCCTGAACACTCCAGATTCTCTAACCATCTAACGTCTGCACTAGCTGTTGCCTCTGCATGATGCCTAAAATCACAGAGAAACTCAGAGAATGGACTCGTTTATTACCTGCGCAAAATGAATGATCATTAGTCTAGAACCCTCTGAGGGAGATTGGAAACACAAGGACATGTATGGAATAAATAATCCAGCTGGGAAGACAGATAAATGAATTTCTTCTTGCCTTCTTACCTAGAAACTTAGAACAAGTGTTTTGTTCTCAACTTAGATATAGCTTTGACTCAGAAATATTCACTGATTTCCTCCATACTTAGTCATGACTTGGGTCCCCTCTCCCTGAGAACTTCGCTTCATCTCTGCCATTATCCTGACAAGTGGATACTATAGCAATCTATTCATTTACCTGTTTCTCCAGCAAGACAATTCATTTCTTATGTGTCTCTGTGATTCCAATCCCCACAGAGGTACAGATTAAGTATTGTTCATTTTGCTCAAGCAATAAATGAGTCCATTCTTTAAGTTTCTCCATAGTTGTAGTATAACTTTGGGTTTGGAAAATAACATTTCTTTTTGCAAGAAGCAATATCAAGCATCACCTGGTCCATTTCTCCATGTTATGCAGTGGAAACATACATTGAGAGGATAAGTAACTTACTCAATGCCAAAAACTGCAGAGAAATAAACTCTTGTATCATCACCTGCTGCTGGCCCTACTACATCAGGAGACCTGATTCTCTCTCTCTCTCTCTCTTTTTTTCTTTTTTTTTTAGAGAGAGAGAAAGAGTGTGTGCATGGCAAGTGGGGCAAAGGGGAGGGGCAGAAGGAGAGGGAGAGAGAGAGAGAGAGAGAGACTCTTAAGCAGGCTCCACGCTGAGTGTGGGTTACGTCTCATGATCCTGAGGTCATGACCTGAGCCAAAATCAAGAGTCGGACACTTAACCAACTGAGCCAGCCAAGTGTCCCAGGAGAACTGATATTCTTAAACAGCTCACCCAGCATCAGTGACAAAGCAACACCAGCCAATGGGCACAGCTCTCCATTTCCAGTGTTTCTCCCAGAACCTTTGCATGGAATTTGACCTGTGGCAGTATGGATGAGAATGGAATTCATCAAAAATTCTATGACTTAAATATGATTATATGTTAAAACTCCTTAGTCCTGAGATTGACATAATGCTTGGTATGTGTTCCTTATGTACTTTCAGATTTTTGCCATTGAATACTCAGCCTAATGTCATGAATCATTTTTGTTTATACTGCGGATGATTGATAAAGGTGAATGTTTTTCATTTGTGCTTAAAATATTGTGATTTTTAAAATACTTATTTTTTTATTGGAGTTCAATTTGCCAACATATAGCATAACACCCAGTGCTCATCCCATCAAGTGCCCCCCTCAGTGCCCATCACCCAGTCACCCCCACCCCTCACCCACCTCCCTTTCCACCACCCCTTGTTCGTCTCCCAGAGTTAGGAGTCTCTCATGTTCTGTCTCCCTTTCTTTTTCTTTATTTTTTTATTTTTTTAATAATAAATTTATTTTGTATTGGTGTTCAATTTACCAAAATACAGAATAACACCCAGTGCTCATCCCGTCAAGTGCCCCCCTCAGTGACTGTCACTCATTCACCCCCACCCCCCACCCTCCTCCCCTTCCACCACCCCTAGTTCGTTTCCCAGAGTTAGGAGTCTTTATGTTCTGTCTCCCTTTCTGATATTTCCCACACATTTCTTCTCCCTTCCCTTATATTCCCTTTCACTATTATTTATATTCCCCAAATGAATGAGAACATATAATGTTTGTCCTCCGATTGACTTATTTCACTCAGCATAATACCCTCCAGTTCCAACCACATCGAAGCAAATGGTGGTAAAATACTTATATATATATATATATATTTTTTTTAAAGATTTTATTTATTTATTTGAGAGAGAGCTAGAGAGAGAGCGAGAGAGCACAAGCCAGGAGGAGAGGCAGAGGTAGAAAGAGAAGCAGACTCCCCACTGAGCAGGGAGCCCGATGCAGGGTTTGATCCCAGGACTCAATTCCAGGACCCTGAGATCATGATGTGAGCCAAAGGCAGATGCTTAACTGACTAAACCACCTGGGCACCCCAAAATATTGTGATTTATCAGCACTTTTCTTGCCTCAGCTCCCTCACACGCCTTCACATATCTTCTGCTCTATAAGCCCTACTCTACTTTTAGTTCCTTCAAACCTCCATGCCTTTATACAATGCCATGATGTTGTAAATTCTCACCCCTCTGACAGAAGTATTTCTTACTTTTGTCTTCCTAATGACCTGGGACATCTGCACTCAGATTAAACATCATCATCTCTGTGAAAACTTATCTAAATGTCCTTATCCCAAGGGAGTTAGCCTTCCCTCTCTGCGCCTCAATCTCATATAATCCTCTTTCCCAGTATATTCTAAGATCATTGGGCTGACACATAACATCTCATTTGTCTATCCTTATCTCCTTTGTTTTTAATCTCTCAATGCTCAAAGATATATTTTTAAAGAATTTCCATTGATTAAATGTCAAATGTATCTGTTTGGAAGACTGGAAAATTTGTGATACAAATACTTATGATGTAGGAATTATATAATGTATGAGAAATATATGGAATACACTAGTAATTCAAAAGCTCAAGAAAAGTAAAATAACTTGAGTAATTTTGTATGCAATGCAATTCAATGAGAGGGAGTGATGAATATATCAATCAGAGTTAAAATAGCAGTTTGTAGCCACCATTTAATCCTTAGGAGAAGCTCATAAGGGAAGTGTTACTTTTATTCCTATATTGCAGATAAAGGAACTGAGACCCAAAGCCACATACTTAGTGAATCTTAAGATTTTATTTATTTATTCATGAGACACACACCGAGAGAGGCAGTAGAGATAGGCAGAGGGAGAAGCAGGCTCCCTGTGGGGAGCCCAATGCAGGACTCCATCCCAGAACTCCGGGATCATGCCCTGAGCCAAAGGCAGACCCTCAACCACTGAGACATCCAGGTGCCCCTAGAGCCAAAATTTAAACAGAGGTTTTTTGTTTGTTTGTTTTTTTAAACTCTAGAGTATTATACCAAAATATTTTGCTAGCTCCTAAAGGAACTGTCTCCAAAAATATCAAAGCAGTAGTACATGAAATGAACAGAGAAGCCAAGTTGAGTTAAAAAAATTTTTTTGATAAGTTTAGGAGTTATTCTGATGGATCATCTCACTTAGCTAAACATCCCATTCTACTTAAGAATACAAGTTTAAAAATAACTATATGATGGGCACTGAGGAGGGCACTTGATGGGATGAGCACTGGGTGTTATTCTATATGTTGGCAAATTGAACATCAATAAAAAATAAATTTATAAAAAAATAAAAATAACTTTATTAATCTTTCATAATCTGCTCACTTGTAGAATTCAGAATTTTGCTGAAACAAATATAAGCAATGTTCTGTCCCACACTGTTGAGTTCCAAGTGTGTTTTCTTGTATCATGAGTTTTTGTGTTGGGACCTGGCTGAACTAACAACCACCACCCTCTCTCTGGGCAGTGCTGCTCTTGTGCCTACAAGTGCTGTGCCACATAAAATAAGATCACATGCAATGAAGATGTCTTGTTCTTGTCAGCAGTGATGAATGTAATACCTAGTGCCAAAGCTTGCATACCTGTAAATAGAAACTGGCTTAAGGATCTTACTGAAATCCCAGTCAACAGTTAAATATGTTGCCAGAAACTTGCTAAAGTAGTTCTCTGTTTGTTTTCTCTAGTCTTTGTATAGCTTTACCTCTTTCACCTAATATGTTCAGTGATATAGTTAAAACCAGGAAATGTAATAACCAACATATGAGCCCAGCACCAATCCCATCTGTTTGAAGTCACACTCTCCAAAGTGTCAGCTTTGACAGAATGTTCTCCACAGGGTTCTTGTGAACCTCAGCAGTTAGTGCATTGATGAAGGATGTTGAGTAAATCCCACTTACTGAATGGAAAATCCCAGTAGGTTTCTAATGTCCATTAACCATATGGCTTTGCTATCACTTTTTGATCTTCTATACTCTTAACCAGATCCTAAACTAGCCAGAGAACATCATTTGTTTCCATTCTAGAATGTACAGAATAAAATCCTATAACTTGACAACTTTGGATGGGTATTCATGAAGGGAATTAAATTGAAGAGTAGCAATGGCAGGGCTCTATACTTTTGTATCGTTTTCTTGTCATTGGGCAATAATGATGGCTCGTTTTGTTTGGACATATTATGTAGTTGGTTTTCCATGTAATCTGTTCTCTAAACCAACATTAGAGAGGAGGAATGGTAGGCTTGCAAACACTTAGGGCAATAATTTAACCAAATAAGTGCATAGATCATGCTACAATTTTGGGGAAAGGCATACTCAGGAAGCAATGTGGAGCCTATCATAACTCTGAATTAAAGAGACATAGCTGGAAGACAAAGGAGGCCCAAACAGCTGGAGTTCATAGGATAGACTACTAGAGAGGACGGTGTTGTACAGAGAGATTTCTGGAGATCTGCTGAGAGTCCTCATTAAATAACCAGGTGAATATTGATTAGCAGTTATTGATTAGCATGTGAGGTAACTCCTTAAGGCTAGAGAGAGAAATACCTAAAGTTATTAGAGGTAGCGATCATGGGGCTCACAAATGATGAGCAAGAATTTCCATTTCCACCAGCTAGAGTGGAAAGCCTTATAACTCAGGGGACATAGAATAGAGTATTGCAAAGTGTCTTACCCTAGTTGTGGTTAAAAATTAGCCATCGACTAAACACTCATCTGCTCCATCTCTAACAAACCTTAAAATCAAGGCCTAAGATTTTTTAAAAAATTAATTTCAGAGGTAGAATTTAGTGATTTCTCTGTTGCATATAACACCCTGTGCTCATTACATCAAGTGCCCTCCTTAATGCCCATCACTCAGTTACCCCATCCCCCTACCCACCTCCCCTCCAGCAACCATCAGTTTGTTTCCTAGAGTTCAGCATGTCTTATGGTTTGCCTCCCTCTCAGTTTTCATCTTATTTTATTTTTCCTTCCCTTCTGCCTTTGTTCATCTGTTTTGTTTCTTAAATTCCACATATGAATGAGATCATATAGTATTTGTCTTTTTCTGACTGACTTATTTCACTTAGCATTAAAACCTCTTGTTCTATCCATGTCGTTTCAAATGGCAAGATTTCATTCTTTTTGATGGCTGAGTAATATTCCGTCATATATATCACATCTTTTTTTTTTTTTTTTTTTTTTTAGATTTTATTTATTGGGGTACCTGAGTGGCTCAGTTGGTTAAACAGCTGCCTTCAGCTCAGGTCATGATCCCAGGGTCCGGGGATTGAGCCCTGCATTGGGTTCCCTGCTCAGTAGGGAGTCTGCTTCTCCCTCTCCCTCTGCTACTTCCCCTGCTTGTCTCTCACTTGCACACACACACTCTCTCTCAAATAAACAAAATCTTTTTTTAAAAAATATTTTAAGACCATTATATTTGCCAAGTGGATTTCTCTGTGGCCAATATCACACAGAATGAAGATGGAAGTCAGTTACAATTTGTGCAAAATGTATTGGCATTTCTCTACTGTACAACAGATACATATCCATTTAGGAAATATGTTGCTTGTTGAGTTTATCCCTGACATCTCAGAGTCACTGGGAATTTCCAGTGTGTGGCAATTATTCAGCCATATGCTTAGTGCATAGTAGAAGATTATTATTCTGTATCATGATCCACTGCTTAACTCAATCTGCCAATAGCTAGTAGGATAGTTTTCTCCCCTACTAGGTCTCCCAGATGAGAAACTTTTCTAATATTATCATTATTGTTTTTGTAAGTTGATTTTCCATCAAGGTTACAACTTTAAGAAAAATAGGGTTTTTTGCCTCCAAGAAGTGAATCTTAGTAGTGATGTTAGAAAGCTCAGCTCAGACCAAATACTTATTTTTATTCTTATTGATGGAAATTTGGTACCTAAGAAATGTATAAATAAAATTTCTCTACAACTTGAGGACTTCAAAAAAACTCACATTTTTGCAACAGTTTCACTATAATTTGGCTACTAGAAACATGAGTTTTATTGTAGCATTGCATTATAAACAGAGAACAGTTAAGTGTGTTATGAAAAGAATACTACCTCTCTTATTCTTATTATATATATATATATATATATATATATATATATATATATATTTTTTTTTTTAGAGAGGGAGAGAGGGAACGTAGGGGAAGAGAGACAATCTTAAACAGGCTCCACACTCAGTGCAGAGCCCAATATAGGGCTCAAACCCACAACCTTGAGATCGCCACCTAAGTCAAAATCAAGAGTCAGAGGCTTAGGCTGCTGAGCCACCCAGGTGCCCCTCTCTTATTATTTATATATCTTATAGAAGTTAATCCTGGGAAACACTTTTAAGGGATTGGGGAATGACACTGGAGATAATTTTGCTGAGCTATATTAATTTTGAAATTTTTGAATTGTATCTTTCAGTATAGCCTGTGAAAATGAATCAGATTTAATAATCCCCCAATAGTTTCTATCCCATAAAAAATTCTATATTTTCTAGAATCACCATGCTAGGGTATACAGTTCTCAAACCTCTTCACAAATTGTCTTGATTACTCCCTGCCCTAAGTGAAGACAATAGATATGTTAGCTGTAATTGATTTTGCAGATACTCTATCAAGTTGAGGAAGTTCCCCTCTATTTCTAGTTTTCTAGAATTTTTAATCTGAATGGGTGTTGAATATTATCACTTTTTTTCTGTGTTACAAAAATCGTGTAATTTTCTTCTTTCCCTATTAATATGATGTATTATATTGATTGAATTTTGAATATTAATATAACCTTGCATTCCTGGAATAAACACAAATTGGCCATGCTCTAAAATTATTTTTATATATTGCCAAATTTTATTTGCTAATATTTTGTTAGTAATCTTTTTTGTCTATATTTATTATGAATACTGCTCTATATTTTTCCTTTTTTGTTCTTCATTTGTTTTTTATATTAGGGAATACTGGATTAAAAATGAGTTTAAAGGGACACCTGGATGGCTCAGTGGTTGAGCACCTGCCTTCGGCTCAGGGCGTGATCCTGGAGTCCCCGGATGGAGTCTCACATCAGGTTCCCTTCATGGAGCTTGCTTTTCCCTCTGCCTATGTCTCTGCTTCTGTGTGTGTGTGTGTGTGTGTGTGTGTGTGTGTTTCTCATGAATAAATAAATAAAATCTTTTAAAAAATGAGTTTAAAGTGTTAACACCTTTTTTTTTTCCTGGTAGAGGTAGGGTATAATTGTTATTAATTCTTCTTTCAACATTTGGTCAAGTTCAACCACCCAAATCTGAAGGTTTGTTTTTTTTTTTTTTTTTTTTTTGAGGGAGTTTTTAAAATTAAAAATTGAATTTCTGTTGTAGTTATACAGCTATTCAAATTACCTGTTTTAGACTCAGTGTGGTATTATAGTTTGTACATTTTGAGTAATTGGTCTCCATCTAAATTGCCAAATTTATGTGTGTAGGGTTGTTCATGGTATTCTATTATTCTCTTTTGGTGTTAGCAGGGTCCATAGTAATTTCCCTTGTTTCATTCTTGATTTTAGTAATATGCATCTTATCTTCCTTATTACTTTTTATTTTATTGTTGTAAGAACACTTTTTTTGAAGATGTTATTTATTTATTCATGAGAGACACAGAGAGAGAGGCAGAGACAGGCAGAGGGAGAAGCAGGCCCCACGCAGGGAGCCCAAAGCCGGACTGGATCCGGGGTCTCCAGGATCACGCCCTCAGCTGAAGGTGGCGATAAACAGCTGAGCCACTCAGGCTGCCCTGTAAGAACACTTAACATGAGATCTATCCTCCTAACAAAGCTTAAAAGTATAACACATTATTGTTGAGTATAGATATGATGTCGTACAGCAGATCTCTAGAGCTAATTCATCTTATTTAACTTAAACTTTATGCTTGTTGATTAATAACTCTCCATTTCCTCCTGCCCCCAGTCCCTGATAACCACCATTCCTATTTTTGATTTTATGAATTTGACTATTTTAGATAACTCATGTAAGTATAGTTATGCAGTATTATCTTTCTGTGTCAGGCCTTTTTCACTTAGCATAATGTCCTCAAGGTCCATCATGCTGTTGCATATTACAGAACTTCCTTCTTTTTAAAGGCTGGAAAACATTCCATTATATGTATAGTACTAAGACCTGTGTGGCTGGAGCACATGGGCAAGTGAGAGGGTGGGCAAAAACTATGGGAGATTAATAGGAAATGGATCTGTATTGAGCACAGCAGGTGATTTAAATTTTATTTTGAGTAATTTATTCTAAGTTCTAATGAACATTTAATAAGGCCTTATTTGACAACTGTTTGGTAACCATACCTGGGGGGAACAAGAGCAGAAAATGGGAGTCATAAGCTACTGCTGACATTTGGATAAGACATGTTGGTGGCTTGGATTAAGGCAGTATAGTGGATTTGACAAAAATAATAATAATAATAATGTGGCTGGGTTTGGTATATATTCTGTGAGTTTGATTTTATGGGTTAATTTTTAGAGAAAAGTGGTCAAAGACTTCTCCATATTCTTTTGGCCTGAGTAACTTGAAAAATAGAGACCCATTTATGGAGATGGTGTATACTGTATAAGAAGCAGATCTGGAGTATAGAGAGTTTGGTTTTAAATTCAGGTTGAATTCAGTGAGTCAATAGGAAAATATTCTGATGTGGTATATGGGTCTAGAGTTTAATGACAGTTGTATGGTGTTTATTCTTTCCACAGATTCTCCACACAAAAAATAAACCCCAAATATATATATATATATATATATATATATATATATATATATATATATAAAACATCATCAGGGAGAACAAATAATACTTCACATAATGCATACCTTCATCATTATTAGAAGACAGAAGATACCATACATTATGAATTATCTCTAGGTGGAATAATAAAACAACTTCCAGTAGAGTTTCCATTACTAGTCACTACAAGGCTGTGGTATGGAGATTAGGGAGAGGGATATTTAAGGAACTCTATAGAAAAATAGTAAGACCCACAGGATTTAGACAAAGCATAGTTAAAATAACCCCCAAAAGAAAAAAATTTAACACCAAATGATGAAATACTAAGCATGAATGAGGATTTGGTGCTCTATAGAATTGGCTACATGGAAGGTGTTTGAATTTAAGTAGAATTAGAAGTAGAAGCTTTGAGAAACATTGCTTCAGGAGAAGAATAGATATATAGAGAAAGTGCTATCCCTTGAAGATGTCTTCATGAAGGGCAAGTAGGTAGTAAGAGCAGAATATTTAAAATCCTGCAGAAAAAAAGGGAGATAAGACATGTCAACTGACCTAACAACGTCATTCATAAAAAACAATAACTGAACAAAAAGGAGTCTAAAATCACTAATTGTGTCCATGAAATGGATAGAAATGGAAAAAAAATCACACAGCAAAAATATAGTAAGAAACAGAAAATTCAATGCAAGACATCTCCACTGATAACAACCCCTGCCTCCCAAAATAGAAGCTCACGAAGCTTAAGAAAACTGTAGCCCGGCCCTCTAAATTGAATTAAATATCCTCATGCAAACATCGAGAGGTCTTGAGCCAGAAATACAAAATCTAGTTACAGAAAAAAATAAAATGAAACAAGGATAAAACAAAAGTTCTTTGAACAAAGGAAAGATATAGAAGTAAAAGATAAAATTACGTTAGATGGGATGATTAAATTACCCAAGGAATAATAGGTTTGAATGAAAATTTAATAAAAGTCATTGAAGTAAACCAAGAAAAAAATCCAATAAAATAAATTAGGAGGAAGAAACAAGTAAAAAGTAACAGAGAGAAGGTGATAGAGATGGAATACAGAAATAGAAGCTCTAAAATATTATAATTGGGTTCCCAAGAAGAAATCCAATATGGGAGATGCCTAGGTGGCTCAGTGGCTGAGTGTCTGCCTTTGGCTCAGGGCATGATTTCGGGGTTCCGGGATCAAGTCCACATCAGGCTCCCTGTGAGGAGCCTGCTTCTCCTTCTGCCTATGTCTCTGCCTCTTTCTTTCTGTGTCTCTCATGAATAATAAATAAAATCTTTAAACAACAACAAAAAAAGAAATCCAATATGATAGAATGGAACTACCCAAACTCCTCCCTACCCCCACCTTCACCAAAAGAAGAAGAAGAAGAAGAAGAAGAAGAAGAAGAAGAAGAAGAAGAAGAAGAAAAGAAAAAAAGAAAAAAATTTGGAGTGTAGTGAAGTGTGTAAAATTGAACTGGAATGATCACATCAAGAAAAATATCCTAGTACCACTATTCAATTTTAAAGATAAATAAAAAATTCCCTGGGCCCTCAGGCAGAAAATGAAGAAAGTTTCAAGGAAAAGACAATTAGCTTGGTGTCAAAATTCTCACAACATACAAATGAAGGCAAGAGTGAAATGACATTTCAAAAATTTAAGTAATGAAAATACAGACTAAAAATTTTACATGGAGTCAAGCTTCTTGTTAAGTAAAATTCCTGTAAGAAGTTGATTCTGAATATATAGGAACACAGAGAATTTTGTATTCAAAATTGGAGAATGTACTAAAGGATAAGATTCAGCCAACCAAGACATGACTGAGGAAACTTTCGCAAAAGACATATGGTGAGAATCACATATATTTAATTGTAGATCTAAGACTAAAAGGTTAGTAGCTGCGTAGAAGGATAGTATTTAAACTTGTGTTCTTAAAAATAGAAAAGAAATTCAACTGAAATATGGAAGTAGACAGGATAGAAAAAGGGAAAACAGAATAAGATCATCGATTGTTGTGCAGGTTAAAGGCGGGAGTCAAACAATTTAAAACTGAAATATTGGTTAATAAACATTTAATAAGAAAAGAGAGACTAAGGGCATTTATTTTATTTTTTTAAAGATTTTATTTATTTTTTATTTGTGTTTTTAAGATTTTTATTTATTTATTCATGAGAGACACAGAGAGAGAGAGAGAGAGAGAGAGAGGCAGAGACACAGGCAGAGGGAGAAGCAGGCTCCATGCAGGGAGCCCGATGTGGGACTCGATCCCAGGTCTCCAGGATCATGCCCTGGGCCCAAGGCAGGCGCTAAACCACTGAGCCACCCAGGGATCCCGGATTAAGGGCATTTAAAAATGTATTAATACAATGGTATTTACTTTTTTTTTTTATTTTAAAACATCCTTCCTTAATACCAAAAGAAATAGACACTTAAAAAAAAAAAAAAACAAAAGCAATGTTATTTGAAATAAGCCAGTAAGAAATACCAAATAGTAAGAAGCAGTATATAAAATAAAACACGTAATGAAAAGAAAACATAAGACAGAATTCAGACCAACCATATGCCTATCAATACATGTAATGAGTTTAATTGATTAAAAAGAAAAGTATTTTCAAGTAAGTTCTTAGAAATCCAAGAGACAAAAAGAGTGACACACCAAAAACGCAGTGACTCAGAAACACTAAAAATAAAGAGATGAACCAAGATTTACTAGGTAAATAGAGATAATAAAAAGCAGAAATTCAGGGTGCCTGGGTGGCTCAGTTGATTAAGCATCTGCCTTCGGGTTGGGTCATGATCTCAGGGTTCTGGGATCGAGTTCTGCATTAGGCACCCTGCTTGGTGGGGAGTCTGCTTCTCCCTCTTTTTTGCCTCTTTCCCTACTTGTGCTCACTCACTCTGTCTCAAATAAATAAATAAAATCTTAAAAAAAATAAAAGCAGAAATTGTTACCTTGGTAACAGACATAGCAGAATTTAAGTAAAAAAATGAATTAATTTTCAAGAAAAAGGGACACTCTATAATGCTAAAAGTTTTATTTAATGATAAAGCTATAATAATTATGAATATCTATGCACTAAATAACACGGTAAACACATAAAACAGATGTACAGGTGATGCACAGAAAAATGGATATAAATACCATATTAACAGAAGATCTTATTATACCATTATTCATATAAAAAATGTGAACTAGGAGAAAAAGTAAGCATATAAACACATAAACAACATGATAAGTTAGATATTTTGGTTATATATTGAGCTCTACACCCTAATAATAAACACTATACCTTTTTAAGTACACATTACATTCACAAAAACAGAATGGCTAGTATAGCACAGGAAAACAATGAATTTTAGAAAGTAAAACTATTTTTTTTAAAGATTTTACTTACTTATTCATGAGAGACACAGGGAGAGAGAGAGAAAGAGAGAGAAAGAGAGAGAGAGAGAGAGGCAGAGACACAGGCAGAGGGAGAAGCAGGCTCCATGCAGGGAGCCCGACGTGGGACTTGATCCCGGGACTCCAGGATCATGCCCTGGCGGAACGCAGCGCTAAACTGGTGAGCCACCCAGGCTACCCATATAAAGTAAAACTATTAAAACAACATTCTCTGATTCCAATGCCAACAAACAGAAATCAAAATAGAAACCGTAAAGGAAAATGAATTGAAAAAAAAACAGAATAAGAAAGGCTTACCTCAGTTGGAAAAAAATGCTATTGTAAAGCTTTTGGATTAAAGAGAATATACAAAGAGAAATTACAGAATTTCTAAAAAAAAAAAAGATAGATACAGTCATCAGTAATGATAGTTACATATCAAAAGTACAGAGTAGTTCTACATAGTAACTTTTGCTTTTGTTGCTTTTGCTTTTAGTGTGATATTCAAAAATATCATACTGAAAAGCTTCTACATAATAAAAGAAACCGTCAACAAAATGAAAAGGCAACCCATGGAGTAAAATAAAATATTTGCAAGTCATATTCTTGACAAGGTGTTAATATCCAAAGTATTTAAAGGACTCATACAACTTAATAGGGGAGAGAGAGAGAGAGAGAGAGAGAGAGAGAGAGAGAGAGAGAGAGGAAAAAAAACAAGCAAATCAATAAAAAAATGGGCAGAGGAATTGAATAGATATTTTTCTAAAGAAAATATTCAGATGTCTAGCAGGTACATGAAAGGATGCTCAACATCACTCATCATCAAGGAAGTGCAAATCAAAACTGCAACAAGATATCACTTCACATCTGTTAGAATGGCTATCATCAAAAACACAAAAGATAACAAGTGTTGTCACACGTGTGGAAAAAAGGGACCCCTCTCTCATACATTGTTGGTGGTAATGCAAATTGGTCCTGCCACTATGGAAAACATCATAGATGTTAACAAGTTAAAAATAGAACTATCATGATCCAGCAATGTTGCTTTTGGGTACATATCCAACGGAATTGAAATCACTATCTCGAAGAGATATCTGCATTCCTATTTTTATTGTAGCATTATATACAATAGCTAAGACCTGTAAATGACTTATATGTCCATCCACATATAAATGGATAAAGAAAATGTGAATATATTTCATATATATATATGAAATTCAACCATGAGAAAGATGGAAATCCTGCGTTTGTAACAGTGTGGGTGGACCTTGAGGACGTTATGCTAAATAAGTAAGATAAAGAGAGACAAATACTGTATGATATCACCTATATGTGAAATCTAAAAATGCTGTTTGAAGAAATAGTCGAATGATGGTTACAAGGGGCTGAGGAGTAGGGGAAATGGGGAGATGCTGGTCAAAGAATATGAAATTCCAGTTATAAGATGAATACATTTTGGAGATCTAACATACAGCCTGATAATTATAGTTAATAGTACTGTATTCTATACCTGCAAGTTGCTAAGAAAGTAGATCTTAAATTCTCTCAACACAAAATAAAAATAATAATTATGTGAGGTGATGGAGGTGTTAGCTGATTCTACAGTGTTAATCATTTTGTAATATATCAGTGTATCAAATCAACATGTTGTATACCTTAAACTTACAAAATGTTATATCTCAATTAAAAAAAGCAGTGATCAGAGGAAGTTCCAAAACCCTAACCATTTAAATCAATAAAAATAAAAGAATAAAATAAATTAATTAAATTGCCAAATCGAAAGGCTAGATAAGGTATAACATGGTAAATCACAAGAAAGCACCAGTAGAGAATTAACATAAGAGCAAAATTAATGAGAACAGAAAAAAAGAGATGAAATTACTAAATCAAAACTTTGGTACTTTGTAAAATTTAGTGATTTGGGGAAAAATAATCTATGAGCTAATTTAAACAGGAAAGAAGAAGAAAGCACAAACTATGTGTGAATTAGAAATAATTTTGATACAAAAAAAGTAAAAATAACTAAAAGAAACTACTTTGTACAGTCTCAAGAAAATAAAGTTGAAAACATGGTTTTGATATAAAATTTATCCTTTGTGACCTCATTAGAAACTTTCTCGGTAACATTCTAAGGGTGATTGGAAAGTTTGTTAAATTGAATCATGAATGCTATCCTCCCAGTAGCCAGTTTTGTGAAATGGAGCTTTCTAGATTCTGATTCACATTCTGTACTTTTTTTTTTTTTAAGATTTTATTTATTTATTCATGAGAGACACAGAGAGAGAGGCAGAGACACAGGCAGAGGGAGAAGCAGTCTCCATGCAGGGAGCCTGATGTGGGACTCGATCCCTGGTCTCCAGGATCACGCCTCAGACTGAAGGCAGACACTTAAACCGCTGAGCCACTGGGGCTGCCCCATTCTGTACTTTTAAATGCAGCCATGTGCTTTAATAGAAGGAGGGGATGACCTTGAGTTAGCCACATTAAAATATTAGCTAGCTTTGGGATTTCATGGATTTTCTTTTCCTCTTAATTTTTGTAGATTTTGAAGAGCTTTGCAAGTTACATATAAAATTAACTGAGGAGTTCTCAAGATCCTTTCCATTGTTAGTTTTCTATATTTTTATATCTGTAAGCTTTTTGTCTCTTCAACATTTTTCTCCTGAACCTACTGATAAGCCTCCCACTGTTTTTATCCAGCCCCAATTTACAATTCAGTGGATTTGATAACACCAAGTTCATGGTAAGCAGCTCTCATTGAATGGTGAGTTGATGTCTATAGTCAATTTTTCAGCATACCAGTAACATCTTTTTTTATAAATTTATTTTTTATTGGTGCTCAATTTGCCAACATATAGAATAACACCCAGTGCTCATCCCATCAAGTGCCCCCCTCAGTGTCCGTCACCCAGTCACCCCCACCACCCGCTCACCTCCCCTTCCACCACCCCTAGTTCGTTTCCCAGACAGTAACATCTTTCTTAAAGGAGAATAATTTTTTATTGTGTAGAGCAGGGCTGTCCAATAGAACTTTCTGTAATAATGGAAATACTCTCAGTCTACACCACTCAATATGGTAGCCATTAGTCACATGTGGCTATTGAGTATTCAAACTATAGGTAGTGAAACTGAGGAATTGAATTTTTAGTTTTATTTAATTTTAATTTGTTTAAATTTAAGTATCTGTGGGTGACCTATGGTTTCCATATTAGATAGCACAGGTATAGAGGATGGCTTTTCCCTAGAAATGGGAGTTCACTGCGTGATTCTCCTTTCAAGGCCTTCCAGAGCCTCTAGAGTTTGCTTGACATGCTGGAACCTTCAGCACAAATGAATATGCTGAGTCATATTTCCAAAATGGTAGGATAGCTTGTATTGTACTCTGCACCTAGGCAGAGCCTTCTCTTGCATTGGATGTCACTCAAAATTGACAGGCTTCTGAGTCACCAGACAGGTGGATAGCAGTACCATGAAGGGCAGCACATACATATCAGTATATGGTATTGTATCCCTGGTAGCTAGAACACAGCATTTTGGAAATAAAAATGGAATACAGGATAAGTCTGTCTCAACATCTAACTGATCCAGTTGTGCAGCTTATGAGTCCTGACTCACAATTTGAGGCTCTGATTAGATTGAGGCCATGGTTTCCAGAGGAGGAAACTCTATGAAAAGAAAGGGAGCTACTGAACAATGGGAACTGAGAGAAGTATATCTCACATTCAGTAGTGTCCTGAGGGCATAAAGAGGTTAATATAAATTGGAAATTTGAACAACACCAGCTCAGCAAGGGCAGGACTCCTAAGGGTTTGACCCTTAGGGATGAATTTTGGCTCACCCTACCATGCAAGCAACCCAAATGAGACTGAGTACTTGCAGAGGGTGACAGTAATCCAGAATGCCAGTGAAGAAGATGTCTATTATGGCCTCAGGACCAGATACAGTCATAAAAGTATTTTTAACTTTTTAGGAGACTACAGGTAACAAAGATTGGATTTTCACTTCCACTCTCAGGGTGTATACTGGAGGTGTTAAATTGGTTGATCCAGTTTATGCATCTCCTCAGATCCTCTTGGCATAGGCCACCCTCTTACTCACACCACCTGAAGACTTGACCACCTACTAATGGAAATTCCCATCCATCACTGTCATGAACACATCTCCTCACACTGCTGTCTGTCTTAACCTCCAGGGTAACAAAAGGCTTCCACATGTCTCAGAGAAGAAGCTGCCACAGCTCAGACACCCCAGTCCTACAATCCATAAAAGCTATTGCTACTTCCACCCCTTCTGGCTCTAAATGATATCTTGCATCATGGATGGGGAATTTAACTGACCTAGTGGTCTCCTGGAGAAGCTCAGTAACTAGTGTGATATAGTAAGCAGGAAGATTTTCTTAGGCAAATCCTACTCCTTTTCTTCTTCCCACTTATTTTCTGAGGTACAATGGTTCCATATAGCCCCTCAGAGGATGGTCAATGTGACTGATCAAATGGCTCTGCTTTCTTTCTTTCTTTTCTTAAAAAAATATTTCTTTTAGAGAGAAAGATGTATGTGTGCATGTACGAGGTGGGGAAGGAGCAGGGGAAGAGGGTAAGAATATTCAAATGGACTCCCCTCTGAGTGCAGAGCCCAATGTTGGGCTTGATCTCATGACCCTGAGCCAAAACCAAGAATCAGACCCTCAACTGACTGAGCCACCTGAGTGCCCTAAATGGCTACACTTTCTTATGAAGCTGTGGCCAGTTTGATACTGTTCTATATTGTATTTTTTTCTTGCTTTAGTTCTTTTTTTTTACTTATTTCTCCCTGAAATTTCACGTTTTCTGAAACACACACACCCCACACGAATAAAATGGTAGTATTAATCTTTGCTACAGGCTCTGTTTTCTAAGAAACTTGGGCTGAAATAGGGACATTTAATGATTCTGCACATGTATTCAGTAGACTGTCTATAAGAGGGAATCCTGGGAAGATGAGGGAGACTTCTTGTCATGAAAAGGAACAGGAGGTCAATTGTAAGGAAAATCACAAAGAGAAATGAGGTGATGTGAGATGCATGAAGCAGAAGAAGAAAAAAAACAAAAACCTGAGTAGCATGAAGATGGGAAATTACTCACCAGATTTAAGCATTAGGCTTCCCTTGAAATTTTTTTCAGGGACAAGGAAGAGTAACAAATTTGGAATATGAAATTAAGAGTGTTGTTGACAGAAAGAGAACAAATGAACTCCCAGAAGACAGCAGGCTGTCGGGAATCTGTCTTCTTTTTTACCTTGACAGATTTCTTTAGAATTTCATGCAGATTTTTATATCAAGGCTGACATTATTATAAGTTGAGATAAAGAAAAAGCATGGTGTGTGACCTTGGCTAGTTACTTGTGAAATGAACAAGAAACAAAGAAAATAACGAAAGTCAAAGAATATTAAAATCATCATGCAATGGTTTTATGGTCCTTACTCCTTTAGCGGTTTTCTTTACAAGTCGGTTGAATTCTGGTTTAGGGACAGCAATAGAGAGACCAATTTCCAAAATTGTATTTGTAGCCTAATCAAGGCAAAAATTTTCTGTGGTGAGAGTGTAAATACATAAGTCAATGTCTTTGTCTTCTATGTTATTTTTTCTCAAGCTTTTATATGCATCAGAATCAGGTGGAGGCTTTGTTATAACACACTGTGGCCTCCCCCAACCCGAGCTTCTGATTCACAAGGTCAAAGCTAGACTTGCAGATTTTGCATATCTACCAAGTTCCTCGGTGATACAGATGTTGCTGATCACAGGAACAAAATTTGAGGACCACTGTTCTATGTTACTTGGAGGAGCGATGTTATAGCCTAGTCAAGATGTAATGTTAAGACTCCGATGGTTATAGAGAAGTAACACATTCTGTTGCTAAATCTTCATGGAGGGGGACATCTGGGTGGCACAGCAGTTAAGCTCCTGCCTTCGGCTCAGGGTGTGATCCTGGAGTCCTGGGATCGAGTCCCACATCAGGCTCCCTGCAGGAGCCTGCTTCTCCTCTCTGCCTATGTTTCTGCCTCTCTCTCTGAGTCTCTTGTGAATAAAATAAAATCTTTAAAAAAAATCTCCATGGAGGCAGACAAAGGAACAAATTTGAAATTTAGGATCAATCATGTCCTATAGAGTTTTACATTTTAATGCAAAAAATCTATTCACACTTAGTTTATTTGAGTGTTGGAAAGAAGTTTTAAAGAAGTTAGGCCATAAGCAGCTAGCATCGCTATTGCCATTCTGCTTATAAAAGAGTACTATGAAATTTTTTTCTATTATATAGGCATGAAGAAAATCCTTATGGAAAACCATCTGGGTGACTTTGCTGAGATCCCTTTTGACATTCTCTCTCTCTCTCTCTCTCTCTCTCTCTCTCCCTCCCTTTCAATACTGGAAAAGAATTACTGACACATGAATATACCTATTACATTTTTTCTTACAATAAGACTGATGCCCTTAAGTATCACTCTATCCGTCAGAAATTGAAGAGACATTGAAAAGTTGCTGTCTCAAATGATTAACCATGGTGATAGCAGTTGTACCATCAGGTAGAGTTTATTTTAAAATTCAAGCTGCAAGGGACATGATATAAGAAAAATAACTCTTCCTTCCCATGGTTCAAAAAGATGTATGTAAAAGAAATTTTAGGCCAGTGATCTTGACCTTGGCTGCATACTAGAATAACATGGGTACTTTTAATAAACATGATTCCCATGCTTCATTCCATATTAATTAAATCACTCTGGGAGTGTACATTGGTTTTGTATTTGCTACATAATGAATTACCACAAACCTAGAGTCTGAAAACAACATAAATACATTATATTGTAGTTTCCTATGGGTCAGGTTAATTGTGTTCCCTGATCAAGGCCTCACGAGGCTGAAATCAATATACCATCCTGAGTTATGATTTCATCTGAGGCTCAGAGTCCTCTTCCAAGCTCAACAATTGTAGGAATAATTCAGTTCTGTGTGGTTGTTGGACTGAGGTTCTCAGCTCTCAGAGGCCAGCTACCATTCCCTTCCCTGTGCTCCTTTCCACAAAATGGCATTTTGTTTCTTCAAAACCAACAGAGCAGCCTATATGCTACTTTAATTTCTCTAACTTGTTCTGTATCTGATCTATAGATCCTAATTAAAAGGTCTTACATGATTAAGTGAGGCCAACTCAGGGTAATCTCCTTATTTATTAATTTAAAATCAACTTGCTAAGGACTTGATTACATTTGTAAAATATCTTCATTCTTGCTATATAATGTAACTTAATAATAGGAGTCATATCCCATCATATTCATAGGTCCCAACCACAGTCAAGAAGATGGGAATTATTATAACACATATAAATACAATTTATTTTATTATATTATACAATATACTATATATATATATATGCACCTAAATATGTTAAGCAAATACTAATATATCTAAAGAGAGAAATAGATAACAATACAATAATTATAGGGGACATCAATACCCCTTTTATCAATGGATAGATCATCCAGACAGAAAATCAACAAGGTAATGTTGGACTTGAACCATGCATTAGACCAACTGGACCTAACAAACTTTCTAGAATACTCCATCTAAGAGCAGCAGAACACACATTCTTCTCAAGTGAACATGAAACATTCTCTGAGATAGATTATATGATAGGCCCCCAAAAACAGTCTTAGAAAATTTAAGAAGATAGAAATCATACCAGATATTTTTTTCTGACCAAAATACTGTGGAACTAGAAATCAAAAGCAAGAGGAAAGCTAGAAAATTTACAAGTATATGGAAATGAAACAGCCTACTCCTGAACAATCAGTGGGTCAAAGAAGAAAATAAAATGGGAATTTAAAAATATCTCAAAACAAATACAAATGGAAACACAACACACCAAAACCTATTGGATGCTGCAAAGGCAGTTCTGTGAGGGAAGTTTATAGTGATAAACGTGTATATTCAGAAAAATAGAAAGAACTCAAATAAGCAACTTAACCTTATACTTCAAAGAAGTAGAAAAAAGAGGAGTAAACTAAGCCCAAAGTTATCAGAAGTGACAAAGATCAGAATGGAAAGAAATGAAATAGACACCAGAAAAATAATAGAAAAGATCTACAAAACTTAAAGATGGTTTTTTTGAAAAGATACAACTGATAAACCTTTAACTAGACTAAATAAGAAAAAAAAACTTTCAAGTAAATAAAATCATAAATGAAAGAGGAGATATGAGATACTGCTCAAATACAAAGTATAATAGGAGACCATTATAAACAATTATATGTCAGCAAATTGGATAACCTAGAAGATATGGATAAATCCTTAAAAACATCTACTCCACCAAGACTGAATCAGGAAGAAAGAAAAGCTGAACATACCAATGACAAGCAAAGAGATTGAATCAGTAATCAAAAACCTCCCAACACAGAAAAGACCAGGACCAGATGGCTTCAATGGTGAATTCTACCAAACACTTAAAGAAAAACACCAATCCTTCTCAAAATATTCCAAAAAATTTAGGAAAAGAACACACCCAAATGTATTCTACAAGGTCAGCATTATCATGATACCAAAGCTGATAAGGACACTACAAGAAAACTATAGACCAATATCCCTGATGAATATAGATGCAAAAATTCTCAACACAATATTAGCAAACTTCATTCAAGAACACATTAAAATGGGGGTGCCTGACCGGCTTAGTTGGTTAAGTATCTGACTCTTGATTTCAGCTCAGGTCATGATCTCAGGGTTGTAAGATCAAGTCCCACATCAAGCTCCAGGCTCAGTGCAGAGTTGGCTTGTCTCTGTTCCCTCCCTCTGCACTCTCATACTCTCTCTCTCAAATAAATAAATTTTAAAAACACATTAAAATGATTATACACCATGATAAAAGGATTTATCCCTAGTATACAAGGCTGGTTCAACATACACAAATCAATAAATGTAATACATCATATTAATAGAATGAAAGATAAAAGTCAAATGGTCATTGCAATAGATGCAGAAAAAGCAGTTGACAAAACACAGTGTCTCTTTATGATAAAAATCTTTGACAAATTGGGTAAAGAAGGAATGTACCTCAGCATAATAAAGGCCACATATGACAAACCCACAGCTAACATTATACTCAATGGAGAAAAACTGAAAGCTTTTCCTCTAAGATCACGAAAAATACAAGAGTGACCACTCTCACCACTTTTATTCAAGATAGTACTGGAAATCCTAACCAGAGCAATTAGGCCAGACAAAGAAATAAAAGGCATCAAAATCAGAAAGGAAGGAATAAAATTGTCACTATTTGAAGATGATACGATTTTGTATATAGAAAATCCCAAAGACTCAACCAAAAAAACTGTTGTAACTAACCAACGATTTTAGTAAAGTTGCAGGATATGAAATCAACATGCATAAATCAGTCACATTTCTATATACTAACAATGAAACGTATGAAAAGAAATAAAACTATCCCATTCACAGTAACATCAAACATAATAAAACACTCGGGAATAAATTGAACAAGAAAGTGAAAGATCTGTACAATGAAAACTTCAGGACTTTGCTGGAAAAAAAGACTCAAAGAAGACACAAATAGACATCCCATATTCATGGATCAGAATATTGTTCAAGTGTCCATACTAGCCAAAGCCATATATAAATTCAATTCAGTCCTCATCAAAATGACATTCTTTACAGAAATAGACAAAAACAACCCTAAAGTTCATATGGAACCAAAAAAAATCCCAAATAGCCAAAGAAATTCTGAGAAAAAAGAAAAAAGCTGGAGGGATCACAACTCCCTAATTTCAAACTATACTACAAAGCTATAGTAATAAAAACAGGACCTTGAGCATATTATACTAAGATAAGTCAGACAGCAAACAACAAATATGTGGGATATCAATTATATGTAGAATCTAAAAAAAAAAAAAACCAAACTTATAAAACAGATATTAAAGTGATATCTACTTGGGGATGGGGGTGGTGGGATGGCAGAGGTGTTCTAAGGGAACGAACTTGCAACAAGTAGTAAATAAGCCCTAGGAATCTAATGTACAGTATAGTGACTACAAACAACAATGTTGTATTATAATCATCAAATTTGCTACGAAACTAGAACTTAATGATTCCAAACACTAAGAAGGAAGGGTCCTTATGTAATTGAGTTCCTAATTGTTGCTACAATGGCAATCATATTATATCAATGTATTAAATTAACATGTTGTACATCTTAAATTTGTACAATGTTATATATCAAATACATTTCAATAAAAACTTTAATATCAAGCAAAGGTAGCTATGTGCACACACACATACATACCTTGTTATTTCATATTCAAACTATTGAAGAGCAAAACCCAAAAAGACAATCAAAAAGGCCAGCAGAGGAGAAAAAATAAGGATATATTACTTATAGAAGAGTAAAGATAAGAAAATGTTAGACTTCTCATCTGAGACTTACCAAGCCAGAAGATAATAGAGTTATCTTTAAATTGCTAAAAAGAAAAATCAACCTCGGTTTCCATAAGCAAGCAAAATATCTTTCAAAAAGAATGAGAGACAAGACTTGTTCAGAAAAAGGAAAACTGAAAGAAATTGTTGCCTTCAGACATGAACTACAAACAGTACGTTAAAAGAAGCTCTTCAGGAGGAAGGAATATGATGCAGACAGAAACTTGGATATGAAGAGAAACAAAGAAATGAGTGCTGCCAGTAGAATAAGTGAAAGTTAAATATAAATTAATTTCTTATTATTTCTATTTCTCTAACAGATAAATGAATTTCTAAAGCAAAAATAGTTGCAATGAATTCTGTTTAAAGCATATGTGAGTGTTGAATGACAACTATAGCATAAAGAATATAGTTGAGAGGTGCCTGGGTGACTCAAACAGGCATCTACCTTTGATCAGGTCATGACCCCAGGACCCTAGGATTGAGCCCTGCATCGGGCTCTCTGCTCAGGGAGGAACCTGCTTCTCCCTCTGCCTCTGTCGACCCCTCCCTCTGCTCCCTCTCTCTCTCTGTCAAATAAATAAATAAAATCTATTTAAAAAGAAGAATATAGTTGAAAATATATTGTTAATAAGACATTTATAGTGTACTTGATGCCATACACTGTTATTTGAAGGTAGATTCTAATAACAGGTGTATATTATAAACTCTAAGATAATCACTAAAAAATAAGAATATAAGCAATGAACCAGTAATGGAGATAAAATGGGATCATTAAAAAAATTGATTAATTCCAAAGAAAGGTAGGGTGTGTGAGTAAGTTTGGATATAAAATAATTTGAGAGAATTTGGGGGTTGATAGAAACTGATCTATACCTTACTCTGGTTTTGGTTACACAACTGTATGTTTATCAAAACCTGCAGAACTCTACACTTCATTTCAGTGTGTATAAATTATAACTTTGTGGAAGTTGGAAAAAATTGCTTTCTTATTACTCCAGTGCCAGAATATTTCACAAAAAATATGAAAAGTCAAATTTTTTTTTTTAAGAATAACTAATGAAATGAAGACTACACAATATATCTGGATTTCTGAAAACTATTAAAAGTCCTTATCCTCCTAGTGGGGGAAAATAGGAAAACTATTGGTTAAATGTAGGGGATTTTCTAACAGGTTGATTAATCTTGACTAAATCAGTGCTGACAAATGAGTTGGCATTGTGATAAAAATCCACCATGGAGGCATTTCCATATGCCTCTGTCCTCTGTGCTCCCCTCTGTTTGTATCAGTGCTTTGAATGAAGCTTTAAAGGTCCCTTCCGTAGGTAGATCACAGTAATTGGTGTGACATAGACTATGTTCAGTATCAGACTAGAAATACAAAAAAAAAAAAAAAAAAAACCTTGGAAGTTGAAAAGGTGAAATGGACCACATCATATTTGTATTTATTTATTTTTAATGCTACAGAGAGATGGCTTACAGGCATGATAAGAACTATTGAAGTATAGAATCGATTGTCCTGAGAAATAGTGTTTTCCTCTGGCATTTGTTGGAGTGTAATTTGGTTAAAGCCACAGAGTGGTCAGAAGAAAAATCAAGAACTAATAATATGTCTTAATTACCGAGCTTTAACATATCTTCTTACTCTGAGAATGTTACGTATTTCTGAAGTGCCTTCCACGAGTGGGTCGTTGTTTCCAGCCTTGTAGTGGAGTCAAACCTGCATAGGGCCTTGGCCCTTGGCTATCCCGCCAGCCCCCCCCCTCCCCCCAGGGTCCCCTTCGGGAGACAGCCAGCACCTGAGCGCTGCTCAGCACGTCCACCCTCCCACCCTCGGCAGCTGCCCCGAGCTCATCTCTGGTCTGGATTCCTGACCCCGAGCAGAGCTCTCCGCTTCCTCCTCGTGCCCTTCAGTCGGATTTCAACAAGGCGGCTTCCCGACCATTCCGCAAGCAGGCCGGCGGACTCCCAACTCGGGGCCTTCGCTTCTGCTGTTTACTTCACCTCAAGTGTCCCGCCGGAAACCCGCCTGGCTCCCTCATCGCTTCCTCCAGGTCGTGACCAAAAGGCCCATCTCCGTGAAGCCTCCCCTGGCCACTCAGCTCTCCATACTGACACTTAATATCCTCTCTTTAATTTTTTCTCTTTAGTATTTATCACTACTTAACATACTACATATAATTTTTTTTTTCTTTTTTCTTAAGTAGGCTCCCTGACTCCAATGCAGGGGTTGAACTCTCAACCCTGAGAGGTCAAGACCTGAGCTGAGATCAACAGTCAGATGCTCAACCAACCGAGCCACCCAGGCGGTCCTTAATATACCACAGGTATTATTCTAAAATCCTATCTGTGTACATCCCCACCAGCATGTAAGCAACATAATTTTTAGCTGTTTTGTTTCCTGCTGTGTTCCCAGTGTTTAGAACAGTGCCCGGCACAGAGTTGGCGATCCACGCATGTTTATCAAAGGAATGGAAGAAATGATAAAAGTCCATAATTATTAACCAGTGCCATTTAGTAAGCACTCCTTAGGAGCTTGGCACAGAGCTGAGCACTTTGCATATACTACGGAGGCCCTGAGTCCTCATGACAACTGAGCCACGGGTAAGAAGGAAGGACACCAAGGCTCAGAGAAGTCAGGTAACTTGCGCAAGGTCACACAGCTGGTCAGTGCTGGGCCAAGATAATGTTCAAGGGTCCCCAGCGCCGCAATGATCCAGCTCACTCAATCAAAAGCATGTCTCACCTCAAGCTTCTCATTGTCCTCAGCTTTATCAGAGGAGTGAAGCCTTGTCTTCCAGGAGAACAGGCTGTGGACTGTGATTCTGTTACAAGGACATTTGAGAGATAGAAGATGTTTTCTCTAGCATGGATTTGGTAGATTTGATTTGGTGCTGCATTTCAGGGAAGTCAGGCTCTATGGGTTGCCATAGTAACAGAGAGCAGCTGCTCACAAACTCATTTCCTGTGGAGTGATAATCCCTTCTCCCTAGTTTTAGCTGGGAACAAATCTGGTAACTTGTTATGATGTGGCTGCCGCCAGTGCTGATGGTTCTATTTAGACCTATATCTGACACTTTTCTCCTTCTCATTTTGAAAGGTAGCCACATTATAGAAAACTTAGAAAGGAAAACAAAAAGAAAATTCATAATCACCCAACCCAACACGAACTCCTTGTTGTCTATTCTGGTGTTTATTTCTCAGTAGGCAAATTCTGGCTTTGCCATCCACTAGATACCACCACCCCCAATGCGCATTTTTAGAGGTACACTTGAATTGTTTAATTATCAGAAATTATATAACCAGTGGGAAGACAGTATTAATATATGAAAGCTAAAACTCTCCCCGTGATCTTGGCTTCTCCAAATGACCATCTTTTCAAAGCCCTTTGCCTCCCTGCATGTCAGTGCTAATTACATAGGGTGTCTCCATGCCTCAGAGCCAAAACATCACCTGAAGCTCAAGGGTCTATATGGCATACTTGCACTGGACTCAGAATCACCATGCCCAAAACTTATTTAGACACACAAGTATTGAAGTATCGATTGCCCCTGCTCTGTGTTCAGCCTCTAAAAGCTAGCATCCCAGTTCTGTTCCTTATTAGCTGTGTGACTTCAGTGCTTGTTTTTTTCATCTCTGAAATGCAGATGAGAATAGACATAAATTCATAATTGCTGCTAGGACTAAATGAGATAATGCTTGAAGGTGCTCCACATCATGGCTGGCAAATACTTCCCACAGGAGGAACACCTGAAGCCTCAGGAGAAAGAAGGTCTTAGTAGCCTTTTCCCACTACTCACCTCGTATTTTCGTTTTCACCTAGAAATGATTTGACCCATTTCTGTCCTTCCTAGTTTTTCTTTACAGAAAGAACCTTCTTTCCTGTTGAGTTTTGGCTTGTTTTTTAATTCTCATTCTCTGCAATAATCACCTATATTGCAACATCAGTACCACTGCACGCACATGTGCAAAACTTTGATGTGCATGAATTTTGCCTTCTGTTACTCCAAAAATATTTACTAAACACCTTATAGATTGCCACACACTGTTCCTGGCACCACATATCTTTGAGGAGAAAATCAGTCAAGATTCCTCCATTTTTTCAAGATTAATTCTAGTAGGTGCTTGCAGCCCTGAGTGCTCACCTACTTCCTGCTTTCTATCTTGCCCCAGTTTACTGACGTCTCTCTGCCTTGTGTCCCATTCTCATTGGATTTTTCTCTATGATCTTTTTTTTAAATTCCAGTGTAGTTAACGTACAGTGTAATATCAGTTTCAGGTGTACAATATAGCAATTCAACATTTCCATACAATGCCCAATGCTCATCACAGAAAGTCCCCTCCTTAATCCCACTCACCTATTTAACTTATTCTCCTACCCCTTCCCCTCTGGTAATCATCAGTTTGTTCTCTATAGTGAAGAGTCTGTTTCTTGGTTTTCCTCCCTCTCTTTCCCTGCCCCTTTGCTCATTTGTTTTGTTTCTTAAATTCCATATATTTAAGTGAGATCATATGGTATTGTCTTTCTCTGACTGACTTATTTCGCTTAGCATTATACTCTGTAGCTCCACCCATGTCATTGCAAATGGCAAGATTTCATTCTTTTTTATGGCTAAATAATAGTCCTATACACATGCGCGTGTGTGCGTGCGCGCACACACACACACACACCCCACATCTTCTTTATCCATTCGTAGATCAATGGACACTTGGGCTGCTTCCATATATCTTGGCTATGGTAAACAATGCTGTTGTAAACATAGGAGTGTATGTATATGATTTTGAACTCTGGACTTAATCCAAACTGATATGCTTTAGAGGGATGCCATTTAATGAACATTTTATTCAGCAAATGTCCATTGGGCTCCTGCTGTGTGCCAGGCTCTATGCTATCTTCTCTACCATATATTCATTCTCACAAAGTCTTCTAGAAAATAGTACTTTGACCCAAAGGATATCAGTTGAAAAATTAAGGCAGGCTGGGAAAGTAAATATTCAGGAGGTAACTTTTATTTTTTATTTTTTAAAAAAGATTTATTTATTTATTCATGAGAGAGAGAGAGAGAGGCAGAGACACAGGAGGAGGGAGAAGCAGGCTCCACGCCAGGAGCCCGACGCGGGACTCGATCCCAGGACTACAGGATCGCGTCCTGGGCCAAAGGCAGGCGCTAAACCACTGAGCCACCCAGGGATCCCAGGAGGTTACTTTTAAAAATCATTTTTAAGCCTTATTAATAGGCATTACTCTATTCCACGCTGAATTTGACAGCCCCTAATGCCGTGTTTTTAGTGGACATAAGTGATAACTGTGATCATTGACAGTCAGAGGAAGCCAATGAAATGATAATTTCTAAAGTCAAAATGGGTCATGCCATTCCAAAGCAAACAGGAAATCCAAAACATTCGAATGGCATTTTCTAAAAGTAAAATTTATGTCAAGTGTATCACCAAGGGGAGTTGTTGCCAGTGGGATTATTAATCCTGCTTGAGGTATTAAGATACTAACTTGTTACTAGTCAGGTATCCGTCTTGGAAATGTCTCCCCTGCATAACAATGGTGGCATGTAGCACTGCAGGCTAGACTAATTCTGTTGCCATTTGGGGTTCTAAAAGCCACCATACATTAAAGATTCTAGCCCAGCTTCCATCCTCATGCAAGAATTGATGAACCAGGAGCTTTTCTGATAACGGTGAACCCCACATAAATGGAATGTTCATTCCATAAACTCCATTGTTAATAGGATAAAATCACTTTGGGTAAATAAAACTAATAACACTTTCTTCTAATTGATGCTCAAGGGCCACCTACCATGTCTGTGTGATAAGACTATAATAAATTAGTCTTGTTTTCAACTCTTGGGGGATGCTGTCCTGAGACTAAGAGATTTGTTCAGACTTTCATAGTTTTTCCTTGCCAGTTAACCTCTATTAACTTTCTATCTACCTATTTCCTTGGGAGTGATAACCCAGGGATGTGCAGGGATTTGTGAGTATGCAAATGTCAGGCTCTATTTCCCTCAAAGCTGAAGAAGGGCTCCTAACCGGCCACACATAGGTACCTACCTTCATTGTGGTAGGCCACAATTGTCCACATTTGAAAATAGCACCTTGACACTTTCTTCCCAAAGTGAAGGATGACAGTAGATTTAGTTCATGTGTTCTCCCACAAGAACCTCCAAGATTAGTCTGTAGACAAGTCAGCCTGGAAAATGATGAATTTATTTACATGTGATCAATATTTCATGCTCACTGTTTCCTCAGATATGACTGAAGCCAGAGACATTCACAGTGGGTCCACTCATCAACTGCCTAAAACATCCTCCTAATCATAAATTAGAGATGATAAGCAGAGTCCTTTCTCGAGATATAGTGAAGAAGATATGAAGCAAAGCACGCAGAGTGCCCAGCCAGAGGCTGGTCTGCGATAATATCTCACCATGGCCATTTACATCATAGTAATTCTATACTTAAAACAATTACCAAACGTTTTTCATTTCAGATTGTTTTGATGCCTCCAACACTGTTTCAAGGGAGGCAAAAGGGTAGAAAAACGAGCACAGAATTCTGCAGGAGGCAGCCCTCAGTTCTTGTTCTAGTTCTTTGGAGATTAACCATGGAGATGCTGGTAAATCACAATATACTTTTAGAACTTGAATTCCCTCCTCTGTTACACCAGGCTGAACAATGCCAACATTATGCAGATGCTGGAACAATGAAACGGGATAATATATGTAGTGCCATTTAAAAAAAATGCGTAGAACTACATATAAAGCATTATTGGGATTTTAGGGTTTAGCTTTTGTTAAGTGAAAGATCAATAACTTCTTTGAAAACCCATTAACATTAGTTTTATCTATAACATTACTTAGTCTGGCTGTGGTTCTATAATGTTTAGCTTCTGAATTTCAAAACCATCAAATCAAAACAAAACTGCCAAGAATGCGGTGCAGAGAGCTAACATGTCTATGGCCTCGTCTTATCTTCTCTCTGCAACTTATCCAGATTGCATTCTGCTTTTCTAGTCAGCAAACATAGACATGAGTTTCTCACAACTAATGTCTTTCACTTTCTCACACATGACAACCAAAAGGATGCCACGGGCCTTGACTATGCCTTAAAGAAAAGTAGAGAAATATTTCACTTTTAATTGACCAATGCAGAATTTAACTTGGAAATGCTTATCTAGTTTTAAATATCCAAAAGTGAGAACTATAAAAAATGGCATATAATTTATTGTTTTGAATATATGCCTTCATTATATTTCCCAGTGTCCCATAATAGAAATAACAGAAAACCTTGTCATAACCATTCTCTTACAGAAATGAAAAAGCCATTTAAAAGCTTTAAGGAAGATCATTTTTCAAATGATCTCCTTTAAACCAATTTGCTGTGTTTTTTAAAATTAAATAGTAGAAAGCACTTATAATCAACTGATTTTGTGACTATTTTGATATGATATTTTTAACAATAATTTAAACATGTACACTCAGCACTTGTGGTGACTGGTGATAATAAAAATACTATCAAATTGGGGGCCATTTACATATGTGGCTCCCCTGAGCCTGGGACTTTTTAGAAGTGAAATAAGAAGGTAGAAGGAAGAAGTGTGTTTCACACCATGATTTTGTCCTATGGTTGTGACAACTCTTCTTGCTGTACCTCAGACTTTAATCTCCTTCATCTTATCCCACAAGGCAGACCATGGGGAGTGTGCATGCATTAACATTGTCCAGAGAGTTGTTGGGCCAACACCAACTGTGGTCTGCAATGGATATTGTCTTTTTGCTCTCAGTTCTTGACTCTCAGTTTCTGATCTCTGGCTTCTATTCCTTCCTCTGTCCTTTTTCTCATTTCAGCACTAGGACCCATTGCTTTCTTCATTGGGCTGCCTCTAGTCCACTTCTGCTCGTTCTGCTTCTGCAGTATGGAATACTATTTCTTTTCTTGAAGAAGCATTGGCAAGATTAAATGAGATGATGCGCAGTCCAACACTTTGCATATAATAAGCTCAATAAGTTAGAGGTATTATGACAGATTATCTACTCAAATGACTACCAGGTCCGAAGTGATTAAAATGCAAGTATCTTCTCTCTGCAACTCATCTAGATTACATTCTGCCTTGTAAGTCAATGGATATAGACACGTTTCCCACCACTGAAGTCTTTCACTTTCCCACACACAACAACTATGAAGGATGCCAAGGGCCTTGAATTTTATATTGAAAGAAGCTATCTGCTTTCTTTTTTAAAAACTTTCCTTCTACTAAGTCTCATTGACTTTGGTTCTCACTGTATTGTATTTTCATATTTTCTCTCTGTCCCAGTTAATTTAGGTTATCTTAGTATCTGATTCCCAAATTCCCATTTGCTTCATCATGTGATCCTTCATTCAGTCAGAATGTGAACACCTATAACCAATTTTGTGTTGAGATCTGATATGAAACTTTTTTCTTTTTGTGAAATGAATTTTCCATTACACAAATCCATGCAACAAGTTAATTTACAGGTTGTTAACATACATCATAAATTGCTAAGTCTGACACCTCAGTTGATAAAAACAAAATTCTCTTCTCTTTTCTCTTTGAACTTTTTCCAAATATAGCTTTTGAAAATTTGAAACTCTTTGTAGAACTATGAAACACATACAGAAATGTCCACAAATTATAAATGCATAGTGCCAAGAATTTCACAATCTAAACACACCCATGTGTTCTCCCTGCCTAATTCCTGAATGCAAGAGCACAAATCCCTAAATCTAGCAGTCCTTCTCCTCCTCTTCCTCCCCTTCAATGACATTTGGAATATGAGAACATTTCTTTTTTTTTTCTGAGAACATTTCTTATGAAAACTTGGAATACCCAAAAGTGGTACATTAATGGAATAAAGATGAAGTCTTGAGATTAAGGGCTATTCTGTGTTTCCACCAAGTTTGTCTATAGAATCTCACTTTCTAAACAAGAATAATAATGTATTGTAGGTTTTATTATGTGTGTAAGAATAAAATGCATACAAACAATAGCACAATGGCCATAAAGGGAGAAATGGAAATACACTAATAATTAGGTTTCTATAGCATCTGTGAAATGGTTATAAGAGATGCAGAATAATGACTGCAAGCAATAAAATAAGCAGAAGAAAGGGGGCCTTCAGGATGTTTCTATTTTAAATCTTCAAGTTAAATCTATCTAAAACTATTGCTTTGGGCAATCAGGTGTTCTTGCAAATTTGGGTGGAAAGACTTTAGGTGAAAATGTGATAAATGTCTACCCAAAGAGCTTAAGATAATATTTAGCTCTGCCTCCTTTTCCTTTTTTGGATCCTATTCCCCATCTCTCCTTTGTATTTCACTAATCAGACCAACTCTTTTACTGCATATCATAAAACCATGAAGTAAAAATTGTGACAAGTTTGCTGTGGGCCTGGGAGAACAACTGCCTACCTATTGTCAAGGCATACCTAACATGCAAATGTTGTTAAAAATGCTGTACTTTGCAACCTATGGCAAAAATAACCTACAACTGGTTGAGCTTTGATATTATTATGCTAAATGTCTTGCATTTCAACTTAAACTAAAAGTACAGAGAATCTTGATCTATGAGTTAATAATGAGGCCAAGGTTTGTGCGTAGGTTTTATAGAGGAGACATGATATCGTATAGATGAGCACTAAGACGAGATACAGTTAAAACTGCACATGAAGCGGAGCCCACTGGCAGAATTGGAAGAGCTGAATAACACATAAAAACAAACTCAAAGAGTATAAGGAAGATGTTTCTAACAGTATGCCTGTAGAGGTTCAGCAATCAAATACGTGTTATTTGCAAATAACCTTCATGTAGGTCTATGACAGGTGACATGCTTGTACCATTCTGAACCCAAGTAACTTAAAATGCAAGGAAAAGTATGGGTGCCTTTAAGAAAATGGTAATTCTACATATGGGAAAAAACTATTCTTTCTTTTCCTGTAACTATTATTTTTAATCTACTCAGAGCTTGGGCTAAATTTCATACCCTTGAAGTGGTAGAAAATGACTTGTCTAGATGTTTAAATATTTTCTCATCAACTTGATGTACAGTGAGAAAAATACCTCCCCTTGGGTAGCTTAAATGATTACAGCAAGTCTTTCCAGGGATAGCCTTATAAAAAACCAAATTCTGAATGCCTTAGATATATTTTTTAAATTTTAAATAATTAAAAAAAATTAATTATTTTGAGAGACTGCACGTGCATGGAGGGGGAAGGGGCAGAAAGAAAGAGAGAGAGAGAGAGAGAGAGAGAGAGAATCTTAAGCAGGCTCCACGCCCAGAGTGGAGCCTGACATGGGGTTTGATCTCATGACCCTGAGATCATGACCTGAGCCAAAATCAACAGTTGGGCATTTAACCAACTGAGCCACGCAGGCACCCCTACCTTAGATATTTTCTAAGGCTCTTAAGTTTCTTATGTAATAAGTAAAAATGCATTAAAATAAGAAAAATATTCATATTTTAAAAATAATGCACAGAGGAAGACTAATTTTCATTATGTAAAATATCAAGTTCTGGTTTTAGTTGTTATAAATTGTTTCCTCTTCCTCTATACCATTTTAATATCTTGTTTGTTGGCCCCATATTATGCTTGCTCAGCCATCCACCATCACTATCACAAACTTCCCCAGGACTTTTGGACATGTAATGACTAGAGCTATAAGACATACTTCTTGGGTATACTTATGACTCAGGTTTCTGTATGTGGAAAAGTTTCATCTTTAGGGAGAGGAAAGAATGAGACTAACTCAGAAAGAAAATTAAATCACGGACAAAACCAGAGGAGGGATCCTGAAGCTTTTCAAGAACTTATACTCCAGGGCAGCCTGGGTGGCTCAGCGGTTTAGCACTGCCTTCAGCCCAGTGCGGGATCCTGGAGACCCAGGATTGAGTCCCATATTGGCTCCCTGCATGGAGCCTGCTTCTCCCTCTGCCTGTGTCTCTGTCTCTCATGAATAAATAAATAAAATCTTTAAAGAAAAAAAAGAACTTGTATTCTAGTCATTTCTGAGGTCTTATATGCTTTAGGGGCTTAAACAAGGCCAGAGAAGCAATGAAAAAAAAGGAGGGTTATTCATTTAGCATATATCTTAGGGGGAGTATAATTTTTAATAAAATTATAAAAATGTTTGGTGGTTTTAGTGATAAAAAAATGTTAGCAGAACTGAAATTGGGGCATCTGGGTGGCTCAGTTGATAAGTGTCTGCCTTTGCTTCAGGTCATAATCCCAGGGTCCTGGGATTGAGTCCCACATTGGGCTCCTTGCTCAGTGGGGAGTCTGCTTCTCCCTCTGCCCTTCCACCCTGCTCAAGATCTCTCTCTTTCTCACTCTCTCTCAAATAAATAAATAAAATCTTAAAAAAAACTGAAATCAATCTAAGTTCTTTTTCTTTGGAAGCTATCCAAACGAAAATGCCTAATATTTTTTATGTTCAATCTATCTATATATATATATTAGATTATTACTACCTCTACGTGCAAAAATGTTTCTCTAGTCATTATATTTCCTAATTAATTTGTCAGTAAAAAAAGACAATATTTCACGTGTGTACAGGTGTCTGTGTATATGTATGTGTCTATATGTATATTATATATACATTATGTATGTACATAAGAATGTATTTATATATGAATTGATATTTATTCAGAAATTGCTATTTTAGATTGATGATGACAAGCTCTTCCAAGGAGCTAAGGTTTCTATGGGATGAAGGAAAATATGGTCTTTTTTTTTCTTTTAAAGGTTTTATTTATTTATTCATGAGAGACACAGAGAGAGGCAGAGACATAGGCAGAGAGAGAGAGGCAGGCTCCTTGTGGGGAGTCCCAGGACCCCGGGTCACCATATGAGCCAAAGGCAGACACTCAACCACTGAGCTACTCAGGTGCCCAAAAAAGTTGTCTTTGAATGTGGGAATTGTTTTAGAGTAGGTACCTGTGATACCTGTAGGCTTTGAGTTACAAGGCAGGAAAGAGAAAATGACCTTCATAGATGACAGATGCACTTTACAACCCTAGGAAGTTTTTCCATGCATAAACTCATTTGACTCCCTTAATATTACATGAAGACTGTCCCAGTTATAATGGTATCCAGTTATAAACATAACACAACAAATACTACAAGTTTAGTGTTGTAAAAGAGTCATTTTATTATGCCCACAGATTATGTGGGTCAGAAACTTGGAAAAAGCACAATGGAGAATACTTGTTTATTTTCCATAACATTTGGACACTCAAGTGGGAGACTTGGAGGCTGAGGGTGAAGTGATGGCAGGGGCTATTATTATGTGAGGCTCATTCATCTGGGCTGGCAGGACTTGAAAACTAAGGCTGCCAACAGGAAAAAAAAATGCATCTATACACGGCCTCCCGCACGACTTGGCATCCTTACAGCATGAGAGCCTCAGGGTAATTGGACATTTTACATGCTGGCCCAAGGATTCAAGAGCTAGTGTCCTAGTGAAAAGGCAGAAGGAGCATTGCCTTTCATGACTGAGCCTTAAAAGTCAAGCAGCATCACTCCTGACCCATTCTGTTCATTACAAGTGAGTCACAAGCCCACCCAGATTAAATAGGAGGATGATTAGAGTCCACATATTGAAAAGGATGTGGCAGTGTTCTAGAAGGGCACGTGGATATGGGACACTGTTGCAAATGCAATATACCACAGAAGATAAGGTTCAAAGAGATCGAATGACTTAGTGAAGTTGGGCAGTGATTGGTAAAACCGACACTGGGTGTTTGCAAGACAACATTTGTGATCTATAAATCATTGTTCAAAGTCTGCAGTGAAATAAGATGAAATTGTATCACAGCCACAAAGCAGAGGTGTGGGCATCAATACAGTAACCACAGTTTAAACCTTCAAAATTTAAAACATTCTCTCTGATACCTATTTTTTCTCTTGAAGCCCTGCCTCTGTCCCCTCTCTATGTTAAATGCCCGTATCCTGGTTGTTCCAAGCTATATTCAACATTCAAAAAATATTGTAATCTAATGCAATGTTAGAGTAGATTTCCGATTGCCAAACTCATAAAATGAGGTTTTGTGTTGTGCAATTTAATGATATCTGGTGGGACTACTTCACAGCAGACATACATTCTCCCTGAGGGTTTTCATCATTGCCAAGTCAGTTTTGTCTGATGTGCTGCTTATTTCTCGGCATGCTGGATCTTGGAGGTTTTCCCCCGCAGCAGCTGAGTGTCATCAATGAGGACATACATCTTAAACAAGAGCTCTCTCCCACGATGGTATTCAAGATCCTGAGGGGAAAATGAGCCTTCACTTAGGTGCAATTCAACAAGGACAACAAGGATTTTCCAGTTCAGTAGCTGCAGCAGAAGCCTTGCTGTTCCCAGAGCAGCAGCTGGTGTCACTGGGGGAACCATGGCATGATGTTTCTCATGTGAATCAGTGATGTGGGTCGCAGTGCCATGGCCTCTGAGGAAGGGCAACGGACTCTCATGGCTCTCCGACTTACAGAAGCAAATGCTTCCTTATAAAATTCGAGTCCACTAAATCATGTATCAGTAAACCTGTATTCAGGTTACTTCAGCCTTCAGAAACAGAGGACCTACAGTTGTCCTAACATCAGTGGATGCCTAACAAAGTACCAAAGTGAAGAAGATTGTCCAAATGGCTCTCTTTATGTTCTTTTGGATGACTTCTGACTATAGTCCTTTTGCCCCATCCTTAGAATGACCAACCACATCTGTTTACCCAGGTCACAGCTGTTCTTATCAGGCAGCCAATGTTTTTCTCAGCTTTAATACATAAAACAGAGGGGCGCCTGGGTGGCTCAGTTGGTTAAGCGTCTGCCTTCGGCTCAGGTCATGATCTCAGGGTCTTGGGATGGAGCCCCACATTAGGCTCCCTGCTCAGCGGGGAACCTGCTTCTCCCCCCACTCATGCATGCACTGTCTCTCTCAAATAAATAAATAAAATCTTAAAAAAAAATCTTTGTCCCTCTCCCTTTCACCTTGCTCCTGTGTGCCTCCTCTCTCTCTCTAAAAAAGAAAAAAAGAAAGGAAAAAAAGAGCTACTGCCCTTCGATTTGACTAATGTAGGATAGCTTACATGAGGGTGAAAACTAATAGGCATGCAAAGAGCTCAACCTTTCACAAAATCCAGACACACTGAAACATGGTGGATAAATTATTTGGGAACCAGTCTGCACTTTGTAGCTGTCTGATTTTGCTGAATTCCTCAATCTTGCTGAATTTTAGTTTCTCCTCTTAAGATTACTTTTAAATGTACCACATTGAATAGCTATAAACTTTAATTTAGGAAAACATTTAAAAGGAACATAACATAGTCTCAACATTTATGTGTATAGTATTTACTCAGTGAGTTTGTTAAAAGTAGCAAGTCCTTGTTCCCAGTCCTAGTACGTCTGGGACAGGGCCCAGCAATCTGCATTTAACAAGCTTCCTGGACAACTCTAGCTTCCTGATAACGCCATAAATAGGACATGTCACTCAATGGAAATAGAAATTGAGGTCAACAACAGTCCTTTAAAAAGTCTAGAAAAACCAAACATGAGCAGATATCCTTTCAAGAACTGCAAAAAGTAATGCAAGGGCAGGCATACAGCTGTGAATGAGCGTGATTGCCACGGGACATGCTCATGTGCCTTTTCTTTACAATCAGAAGAGATGCTTTACCAGAAAAGCAAAATGTGTAAACTGTCTTTCCAGAAGTCAACTCAGGTAAACATAGCTTCCTCTTGGGTGTTACGTATCCCACTCCACTTTGCATTCTGTCGGATTGTGTTTTCTTTGCCCACCAAATTTTGCGAATCTCTATCCTGTGATGTCAGCTGTTGATAAAAAGTTCGACTCCCTTCAGGTGGTGACATGGGTACCGTTGGCACACCCCCTGGGGGTAGAGATGCTGGCAGCACTGGCAGGTTCTCCCTGCCACTCCATGAGGTCTCCTGTCAAAGGGAAAAAAATCCTGTGCCACAGCCACAGGTCACACCTTTAGTATGTTAGTCAAAGGAGAGTGGGGAGGCTTGTCGGACTTGGAAAAATAGAGAAATAGTGCAAACTCAAAACTGCTAAGCTGTAACCTTTGTTAGGGCTCTAGTCTTGCACTTCCAACCCCAGGTGGCATATAGAAGATCCTCCATGATTAGTTTTCAAATAGATGATTGAATGACTTGCCAATTCTAAAAATTAAACCCACGTGGCTCTTTTACTATTAAATTTATGTCAAAACTTACAACGCCATTGATGTGATACAACATTTATTTTGGAAAAGGGGAGAGATGAGTATGTAAAATAAAGTATGGAGGTGATCTAAAGATTTCAATTACCTGTGCTTCCATTCTGAGCTAAAATTATATCATTTATATTATAATCAACTTTTTTTTTATGTAACTGCATTTAGCGATAAAACTCTAGCTCTTTTTAGGGGCATTTTGTCTGTTGATGCAGACAAAAAAACATCACATTAGGCTTTTAGTTTACTCTGCTTGTTTTCCCACAAAACTCAGTTAATCATAAATTTTCTTTTTTTAATATAGATTTTATTTATTTATTTGACAGAGAGCACAAACTGGGGAGTGGCAGGCAGAGAGAGAGGGAGAACAGACTCCCTGCTCAGCAGGGAACCTGATGTGGGGCTTGATCCCAAGACCCCAGGATTGTGACCCAAGCCAAAGGCAGATGCTTTCCCAACTGAGTCACCCAGGCGCCCGCATCATCAGTTTTCTAAAGAAGTGTTATTCTTATTTTTGTAAATAATCATACTTAGCTATATTTCTATATTTATTGAGAGAGTGGAAATTTTAGACAGTCTAGCTACATTAGATGTTATAGGACACGAAGCAAGGAAATCATGAGGTATGCCAATGTAACTTCAAAAATGGTCAGAAAATTTTATTTTCTACTATCCTACTTAAAACTGTTAGTTTAAATTAAAAGAAGAATCATTTTATTCCTTAATGATGGAGACTTACAGAAATTTAAATGCTATTTATTTTCAGCAAAAAGCCCCTGTTTGAAAAAAAAAAAAAAAAGCCCCTGTTTTTGTCCTGTCACTTCTCCAGGCCACACCATGTTTGTCTGATAATACCAATTCACTGGGTTTAGAGATATGAAGCGATTAACTTTTCAAAACCTCTCTCTTAGCAGACAAGTTCAATCAGTATAACGAGCACAATGAGGCATGGAATTGCTATGTTGCATTACGCAGGGATATAATTTATTCCTCAAAACACCTAAAAGTGAACAAATACATTTCTGAGGCACAAGAACATGTATTCTACTTTGTAGGCTAAGATTAATTTAGCATGACCAATAAGGTTTCAAAGTCATATTGGGAAAGTGCACCTGCCTAGATGGTGTGGGTATAAAGCTGATAATATTACGAGGGAAGAGAGGATAGTCTGCAGAAGGTGGCACAACTGGGACCGAAATGGGGAATTTCATGGTAGGGAACCCATTGCTATGAAATGAGTGAGCCCCTTTTCTTTTCTGTCTGCGCTGGGGAAATTCTCCATTCCCTGAGTTCTTTTGTTTTAGAAATGTACTGATGGTAGTTTAAACTTTTGATAGTTTTTTTTTTAAAAAAAAGACCAGCGAATTGGATTGTAAAAATCCAACAAATTGCTTCTACAATCCTTTGAAGAAAAGTTTAAACTCTGTTTTCTATATTTGTTGTCTCTGTTGAATAATAAGAATATTAGGCTTCTTGATTTTTTTCCTTTGCCATTTCTCTGCAGTGAGATTCTTTCCAACTTAATCCTCTAATCTGTAATTAGCAGTGGATAACAACATCTCGATTCTCTCTCTTACTTTCAGTGTTTGTTTTAGATACACAAAATGATGTGATTAGCAATATGCACTTAGTAATCTGTTTAGGAAAATGTGGAATGTGGAGGAGTTTGGTTTATTGTTCAGTCTGGCTTCCCTGTAATAATCCTATCGTTTTTTTCCCTAATATTCTTTTTCTGCTAAGTTTTTATTTTAATTCCAATATAGTTAACATACAGTATTATATCAATTTCAGGAGTACGATAGAGTGATCCAACAATTCCGTATATCACCCAGAGCTCATCAGGACAGGTGCACTCCTTTAATCCCCATCTCCTATTTCACCCATTCCAGCACCCACTTCCCCTCTGGTAACCATCTGCTTGTTCTCTATAGTTGAGTCTATTTTTCTTGGTTTCTCTCTCTCTCTTTCTCTCTTTTGTTTCTTTTGCTCATTTTTTTTGTTGTTGTTTCTTAAATTTCACATATGAGTGAGATCATATGGCATTTGTCTTTCTCTGACTTATTTCACTTAGCATTATACTCTCTGGCTCCATCCGTGTCATTGCGAATGGCAAGATTTCATTCTGCTAATCATCCTACCTCTTATTACCAAAGGGTGAGGGGAGGGAAATTAAGGCAAAAATAATTCACTTTTGATGCTGAAGGGGCCAGAATGTGTCCGGTGCAATGCAGTTTCGGGTCTGGGGCGGACCCTACTTGCATGGATGAAGCCCCCGAAGCGCGAAGGGAGGCGGGAAGGGAGAGGCAACGAGGAGCACCCGCGTCGGAAGCTTTGAGAATGAAGTCGCGCGCTCTGAGGGTGCTTAGCGCCCCGGGTCCCGGGCTCAGCAAGAGGTCAGTGGAGGGCGCGCCCGAGGAAGCCGATTCACACGGCCTGAGCCGCGGGCCAGAGAAAGAGCTGGAAGAGAGGCGATGACCGGCCGCCGAGGGTGACGCGCGCACCGCCAGGCACAGCCCAGGCAGCTCTCCGCGGGCCGCGGCGCAGGGACTCGGGGCGGGGGTGGGGGGCCGGGGGGGGGCGAGGGGGGACGCGGCCGGCCGGCCCCCCGCCTTCCGGGCCGCTCTCGAAGCCCGGGCCTGGCGACCCCCGAGGTGCCGCGGGGCCACCTGCCGCTCTCGGATGCTTCCGCCGCAGTGAGGCGCCGTCCTGGACACCCGCTGGCTCCTCGCGCGCTCCTTTCCGGGGGCCGCCCCCAGCCGCCCACTTAGAGACCTGCCTGCCCCCTGCGGGAGCGAGCCCCGCGGCCTTGGGCCCTGCGCCCCCCACCGCCCCCCGCCGCCCGCCGCCGCCCCCCGCCGCCCCCCGCCGCCCCCCGCGTTCCGCCCCACGGTGGAAGGAGATGCCGCCTTCTGCGCTAGCGTCCTCACTTCCCCCGACTGCCCCAGACCGGGGCGGGGGGGGGGGTGTCTCTCCTGCCCCAGACGGGGGGGGGGGGGGGGGCTCCCGCCGACGCCACTCTGTTTCGCCCTCACCCTTTCAGTCGTCTTGGTTAGCACCCAGCTCAGGAGCTCCCAAACCATTAACGTTTCAAAGTCTAACGTGGCTCTCCTTAAGATTCTAAATCTTTTTATTTGGCTTCCTCTCCCTAGCGAAACAAAACTATTAAAATAAGAATCACAACAAGTATGAAAATATAAATTATAAAATACGTGAGATACAACATGCATATGTATCATATAATCTAAGCTATACAACGTATGCATACATGTAAGGTATCTACTATAAGATTAGTGATATATCAATGTGATATATTTAGTATGTGTGCATGATGTACAGTAGATATATAGTTGGTATAGGTGATATATTTAGTATATATGCATTTATGAAAGCACACAGAGGTATTGCAATTATGAAAATATTAATCTAGTATATCAGTCGAACTATATATATTATTGTATTATAATATATTTGTATATTAGTATATTAATTTAGTGGTTATCATACTAAATTGGGGTGCCTGGGTGGCTCAGTCAGTTAAGTGTTCAACCCTTGATCTCAGCTTAGGTATTGATCTCAGGGTCATGAGTTCAAGCCACTTATTCAGCTTGATTCTGGGTGTGGAGACTACTTAAAAAGAAAACCCATGCTAAATTAATTAAAATAATAATTTAATCTGTTAAAATGAGAATCACAAGTATGAAAATATTAATTATATATATGAGATGTATGCATACATATCTTATAAACTATACAAAGTATATATACATGGAACGTATATAAGATATATGTATATATATGACATACTTATATATATCATATATATATCTACTTGTATGTAAATATACACACACCTCTGCTAGGTGTCTTGGATAAAAATAAAACACAGAATGAAGATTATCTTTGTTAGAGGAGTTTAATTTTTTTTTGATTTTTTAATTTAAATTCAATTTGTTAACATACAGTATAACACCAGCACTCATCCCATCGAGGAGTTTAAAAATTTATCTGAAAATGTACATAAACACTACAATTGAGAGTTATGTGACAGGGCAATGGGAATAACAGTAATTACTATTACAATAGTACATACTTTTCTTTATAAATTCTCTTTGCTTATTCATATATCCATGGAAATATTGCTCACAGACTACCCTTTTCTTAAGTGCAATGACCATGAATATTTTGTGAGTCATTTCTCATTTTACTTAGCAAGAACAAAAAAGCAAATCAAAATAAAAGCATCTTTTTGTCCTTTGCAAATTGGTGTAAAACCTCTTCAGTAAGTCCATCATTTTAGTAAACACAGGCTATCTGCTCTTTTATGGTGGTCCCAACTACTAGGACTAGTTCCAGTCTTTATTTTTAAATGTCACAATATACAAAATACCATAAAAAGAAAGGGTCTTACATCCTTGTAGGATGATTTAGCATGTAGATTCCCAGAAATTCCTACAAGAAGAGAGTGACAATGAAGGGAGAGAGGAAGCATTTCTCAGTGTAGTAGTTACCCTCGAGGAAAAGCCAAGAAGCAATTGACTGGGGACTCAGGCTTAGAAGGAAGCAGCCATCAGTGAGGGACCAGGTCATCAGGAGTGTTCCTATTACTTGGATTGCTCTGAGATCGCATAACCAGCTTGGCAGTCAGATAAGAGATTTATTCACTAATTAAGATCCTGATTTGTGGTGCCCAATGCACGGAAGCATAAATGGAGCCGCAGGAGGTATTGGGTTTTTAAAATTTTGGAGGGGGGTTTAAAATTTTTTTCCCAGAATTTTATTATGAAAATATCAGACACACAGAGAAGCTGAAAGGAGTGGATGATGAACTACTATATACTCACCACCTAGATTCTACCATTGACATTTTGCTGTACTTGCTTTATCACATATCTTTCCATCTATCCATCCATCCACCTATTTTTATTGGAAATTTATTTATTATTTTTTATTTCTTTTTAAAGTTTCAATTTATTTATTCATGAGAGACACGGAGAGAGAGGCAGAGACATAGGTAGAGGCAGAAGTAGGCTCCTCGCAGGGAGCCCAGTATGGAACTTGATCCCAGGTCCTGGGATCACACCCTGAGCTGAAAGCAGACATTCAACCGCTGAGTCACCCAGGCATCCCTTATTTTTTACTGAAGTATAGCTGACATATAATATTATGTTAGTTTCAGGTGTACAACATAGTGACTCAACAATTTTTTTGAAGATTGATTGATTGATTGGCTGATTGATTTTAGAGGGAAAGAGAGAGAGTGTATGTGAGCCAGAGGAGAGGCAGAGGGAGAGGGAAAGAATCAGACTCCCCACTGAGCACGGAGCCCAGATATCAAGACCCGGAAATCATGACCTGAGCTGAAATCAAGAGTCTGGATGCTTCACTGACTGAGCCACCGAGGTGCCCCTGATTCAAAAATTCTATACATTGCTCAATGCTTACCACAATAAGTGTAATTACCATCTGTCACCATGCCAAGTTATTACAGTATTATTGACAGTATTCCCTATGCTGTACTTTTTATCCCTGTGATCTATTTATTTTATAACTGGAAATTTGTACCTCTTAATCACCTTTGCCTATTTCATCTATCCCCCCATCCTCCCCGCAAAAGATAGTCTTACAACCCTTGTGTGCCTCATGCACATAGATGGCGGGTATGGCTTCCCAAAGGAAAAGATGGTTTTATTGGAGAAGGGCTGGAAAAAGTAGAAATTAAAGAGATTGATACTCCTAAATATATGTATTGTGCACAACATGTTTAGCGAGCCATTTTTTCTAAATAAAAGTTATTTGTAAGAACCATCAAACTTATATAAAACCAGTGTCACCAAGATTTTTTTTTTCCAAAAGAAAACTTACTTTTCACTTCACTAAAGGAGAAAAAATTACCAGGGAGTGGGGAAATGAGCAAAATGGCTATATGTAACCTGGAAGGACATTGAGGGAAAGGAAGACAGAAATGATGCTGTGCTGACTCAGCTTGTTATGAGGAAAGGCAAAGGAGCAGAAGGCAGATTGTGGGGGCAGCTGTGGTCATGTCTCCTGGAGTAACCGAATCTGCCTTTAAGAATGAGCAAGTGGTCGGTCATAAGTGACTATTAGGACAAGTTGTGGAGGGAGTTTATATTACAGGAAAATGGACAAGTTTTATTCCTGTATTATTTCAGGTGATCCATTTATTATTTGATACTTAAGATTGGCAGGGAATACTAATCTTGTTGACCCCCCAGAATCATGCTATGATAAATTTTAAACATAATGTATATTTTGTCAGCATGTAAAAGATCTGAAGTCTTTATTTTATTGTGATAATGTATACAGCACATAAAATGTATCCTTTTAAACATTTTTTAGTGCATAGTTCATTAACATTGTTAGAGGAGCATGTGACAACTGGTTGGCCCGTGAACCGGACCTAGGCAATCAGAGGTTCCTCACCCCCTCCCCTGTCTTTGGAAAGTCCATCCTGCCCACCATTTCTGCTCTCGGAGCTGTTTCAAGGACATAGCCAGGAGGGATGTTGTTGAGACCACCTGGATTGTGTACATAACTCAGCTGTTTAAGGCCTCTGTAGAAGATTCTGGTGGGTGCAGAGATCTCATGTGCTGCAAAACAAGCATTATGTGTGTTACCTCGCTGATTAAATCTTCCACCTACCAATCCAGAGTGGTGTACCTGTCATCTAGCTCTCCTTACGCTCTGTGTATTGGGGCCAGGTTGTGAACAAGTAGGCATTAAAGTACATTTACATTGTTATGTAACCATAGCCTTCATGTCTTTCTATAGCTTTTCCATCTTCCCAAATGGAAACTCTGTACCCATTAAACAAGAACTCCCCATTTCTCCCTCCTGCCAGCCTCTGGCAACTACCACTTTAATTTCTATTTCCATGAATTTGACTACTTTACATGCTTCATCTAAGTGGAATCATACAATATTTGTCTTTTTGTGAGTGACTCGGTTCACTTAGTATAACGTGTTCTAGGCTCATCCATGTTGTAGCACATGTAAGTTTCCTTCTTCCTTTTTAAAGATGGATAATATTCCATTGTATATATAAACCACATTTTATTTATCCATTCATCCATCAATAGATATTTGGGTTGTTTCTCCCTTTTGGCTATTATGAATAATGCTATTATGAACACTCTTTCACTATATTAAATTTTAAACACAAATGAAAAATTTAATTAGTCAAAAAAAATCTCAGGATTAATGTAACTTTTTTTGCTTGATTAATCACTTATAGCATTGTTTAATTTGAATCTACTCTTTAAATTTTAACATTACTGAAGACATTAGGAACTTTCTTTAAAAACACGTGTAGCTGAGTACTGTGCGTGTTAGGATTTCTTATATAATGGGGCTTCCAAATTAACTTACAAGGTTTATATAGGGCAAATAATAAAAAATATGCTTATTTGAAGATTCCATCCAGAGTATTAAAACCCAGCAATGACCACAGAGAGTTTAAGACTCACATCAACCAACAGAAGATTTCTTAATATAGGAGTATTTTATCCCAGATAAAATTTACAGTTGCCCATCATATATAATACAAAGCCAACTGACTTTTAGTTAATTTTGCTATTGTTTGTAAAATCTTCACAGGTGATATATCCTCTTAGTGCTGTAGACAGGTTTTTCCCATAGCTGTCCCTAGGTAAATCACCAGGATAAGAAATGGCATTTGGTTTTAGAAGTTATTCATGGTGGTCCCTGACCATGGAAACTATCATACTTCTCCAACTTTTACTCTCAAGACTAAAAATGTTTTATAAATGGAATGCTTTTATTTTGGAGAACTATGCCCCCGTATTTGAAAACTATATAAACCAAAATTTATAACTGATATTTTTGTCATTTGGTAAGAAATCACACAATCAATTTGACTTAAATATTTTCTATACTGAAAATCTCTGCTTAGAGAAGATGGATGAAACAATTCATTCTTTTTTTCAGTTGTTTTTCCTGTTGACAATTTATAGCATGCTCCTGAACTGGTTTATAGTGAATGTTCACTATATGTATCAGAATATTCTGTACCTGTCTCTGCCTTCTCCTCATTGCTCTTGAATGCAGACAGATCAGAGTAAAGATGGCCTTGTTGCAAGGTGACCTCTCTACATATCTAGTCTGTCCCCCTAACTCAACTCTTCTCCTGCCAAGTTATTTGTTCTCACACTGAAAATTGATGTGATTAATTGAATATCTGTTAACTAGGTACTAAATAGTATTTCCTTTTCATAGATGGATCTGTTTGATCAGGCTAGTATTGTTTCATTAGATGGAATGCCCCTAGAATTTTTGGATCCTTGCCCAGGAATGTGGTTGATGTAGGTCACTCTTTCTACTTTATTGGTGACCTCCTCTTTTATCTTTCAAAGAATGTCCCATTCTTTTTTTTTAAGATTTTATTTATTTATTCCTGAGACAAAGAGAGAGAAAGAGAGAGAGAGAGAGGCAGAGACACAGGCAGAGGGAGAAGCAGGCTCCATGCAGGAAGCCCAACATGGGACTCAATCCCGAGTCTCCAGGATCACATCCTGGGCTGAAGGCGGCGATGAACCACTGAGCCACCCGGGGCTGCCCTGTCCCATTCTTTATTGAGGTCAAGCAGCACAAAATTGTTGAAAAATAAAAGTATATGTAAATTAATCATCACCTTGAAAAACAATATATAGACATAGGTAATTATGAAATGGAATTCTTTTGGAAATTCAAAAAACTTCAGTAAAATTAAATATAAATTAAGAGATTTGAAATGAAATCGAAAGGGATGCCTGGCTGGCTCAGTGGTTTAGGGCCTGCCTTCAGCCTAGGGTGTGATCCTGGGGTCCTAGGATTGAGTCCCACATCAGGCTCCCTACATGGAGCCTGCTTCTCCCTCTGCCTGTGCCTCTGCCTCTCTCTCTCTCCATGTCTCTCATGAATAAATAAATAAAATCTTTTAAAAAATGAAATGAAATGAAGAGTGAGACCTATTACCCAGAGAATGACTGAAAATTATAGTTTATGATGAAGTATGCAATGAGATGATGAGGTATTCAGTGTAGGGGTAAATGAAGTGGAGAATAAAAGTAATAACTAGGTCAGCAAAATTAAATTTTTCCCCCAAAAAATCTTTTTTATTTTTATTTATTTTTTAAAGATTTTATTTATTTATTTGAGAGAGTGTGTGAGCAGGAGAGAGCACCAGCAGGGGCAGGGGCAGGGAGAAGCAGACTTTCCTGCTGAGCAAGGAGCCTGACACAAGGCTTGATACTAGGACTCATGGCCTGAGCTGAAGGCAGACACTTAACTGACTGAACTACCCAGGTACCCCCAAAACTTCTTTTTTTAAATAAGCATGTATTTTTTTTCATTTTCTCATTAAGTGTTATTTAAACTGAGAACAACATATGAGGTAGATATTTCTGACATCAAATGATATATTTCAAGAGGGGCTTGCCAACAGCTTTACTAGAACATGCTTTTCCCAAGAAAACATATCAAGCAAAAATGTCAGGGGTCCTGTAGCTTAACTTTCTAGCATTTCAGTAAACGTATTTAAGTTATTCCTTCCCTTAAGCAAATGAAAACAATTGATATTGATATTCCACTGTGCTCATGATACCTCATATTATCATACACTCTTAGATTAACATACTTAGCCAGAGAGTGTGGTTAAGGGAAGTTAAATAGAAATTAACAGGACATGGAGCTTTGTGCATATTGTGTTACTTTAAAAGATAAAAAAATATATAATCAATTACAATCATTTTAGCAAATCCTAGGAAATTAGTAGTGAGAGCAGCACATTTTAGTTTTGATGATGCAATATTTCTAAACTTCTGAATTTTAATCTAAGCTTATCCCACACACTAGCAGATATACCCAACAATGGAATCCTGTGGAGAAGGCAGGAACTTTATCCTTGGGTGCTAGACTACTATGATATTTTAGTAGTTGATTTGATGCATTAATACTACCAAATAATGGGTGATGAAAAATGAGTAGTGAGCTTATCAAATTAGCAGTAGATGTTGCAAAAATATTAGTAGCTTAGCCAAATTGAAGATTTATTTTAAGCTCAATTTGTAGGCTGATTGTAATATTTAAGGACCAGGACCATGACGATTTCCATCTTATAATGCCCGTGTCTCCTAGAGTTCCTCAGCATATTCTGATGCATCTAGTGCCTCCAACTAGATAAAGAATGAGATTTTTCTCATGTCTGAGTCTGGATGTGGAGCACAGCACTTCTACCCACATGTTATTGCCCAGAACATATTTTTCTGACCATAACCTAAGTGCAAAGGAGGCTGGGAAATGTAGTTTCCCAGTGTGCCCAGGAAAAGGAAATGGGACAATAAGCATATGCCCATTCTCCCAAATAGCACTGTTTAAAAGAGACTACTGAAAAAGGCTGGATACAGCAGAAAGATCTATGGAAATTATATGAATTTTTGCAATTCACAAAATATACAGATATATTCTATGTCAATTAATAGAATATTCTTTTTTTTTCTTTCCACAACAACTATGTTGTGTGACAGGCAAGGGATATATTATTGCATTTGTTTCACAAATCAAGAAGCCAGGATTCAAGGGGAAAAAGCATCTCTTTTGGAGGGAGAAGCAACTCTTAAAGTCGTGTAAAATAACTTTGAAAAATAGAGGTCAGATAGATCTGTGATTTCTGTCTGTCTCAGAAACTCTGCAGTGTCCTCCACAGAATCACTAGTGCACTCTCTGACTACCTAAAAACAACTCTGGAAAAGGCCCTATGGAGTGTCTCTATCTAGATGACAATTTAAGAATGTTTTCTTACCCTTTTTCCTTTCTATTCAAAGTCACCAGCCAATTTTATGAAGTGCATGGCCAGGTTTCTAGGTTGAGTGCAAAGTAAATCTCTGTGGTTTGGTTCTACTCTGAGAAGAGAATTATCTGTCCTAGATACCAAGCTGATGCTGCAGTGGGATAGATGGGCCAAGGAGAGACCCTGCCTTCTTCTGTTCTGTTGAGATTGCTCAGGGGAGGGCTAATCAAGGTCCTTTTGATTTAAAACTATAGGAACTTTTGGGTATCTGGGCATATTGATACTGTCAAATTAGCCATAGACTTGGAGTTAATTTGGGTCCGAGTGCCATCCTTTACCAGCTCTGTGTCTTTAGTCAACTCACTTAGCACCTATAAGCTTGTTATTTCATCTGAAAACTTTGAAAACATCATTCCTAAATAAGTCATAGATGTGATGAGGGGATAAACCAGTTAGTGGATATGAAAACATGTTGATTATACAATTGTATCCTGTGACTGGAATATGTAGCTGGTTTATCGAGGAGGCTCAACATATTGGAATTGTACATAGAAAAAAGGCTTTTGTTCTTTTTAAATTACTTTTTTGATCTCTGCTCCTAAACATAATCTCTTGCATTCCCCTTTCTCTTCTTTAATGATATCTTGGGACGTTCCCATCATTTGTGGTCATTATTATTTATTAAAGAAGACTAATGCAGCATAAAACCACCAATCTTGTACTCCATTAAATTTTCCCCTGGCAGCCTGGTCTTCCAGATTCTAGCTCTTGTAGTATGTCGGGGTCAAGGTGGACAGTGGTAGAGTAGGGCAAGGGGTTCCATCTCCAACTTGTCTACATTTGTAGTTTATTTTATTTGCTGTCTTGTTTTTGTTTTTGTTTTGTTTTGCTGAGTCCAACTGGACCTCAGTGACCTCTTTGTGGTCCTTTTTTGAGTTATTTGTTTGCGGGGCAGGGGGATTATTGGAAGGGATCTGCGGGGGTTCCCCGATGCACAAATCTCTGAGATATGGAAGATCTGACACAAACTCATCTCCACATCAATTCACCACCCATAAGCTCCCATACCAGCAGTTTTTTGCGATTGGGGTCTTCTCTTGCTATGGGTTTTCTCTGAGGTAAGATATGTGAACAGGATGATGAAAGATCACCTACCACCCATAGTGTTCACTGAGCCCAGTAGAGCCTCATATATGCTCACTACAACTGATGTTGAGAGTGCAGGTGAACTTACAACTGCACACTCTCTTCACACAGCAGCTCTCTATCTTCAGTTCTCTTCTTTCCTGGCCATATGGGTCAGGGACAAAGCAGCAAGCCTACTTCCCAAGCACATCTAACTAAGGAGTACATTTTCCATCTCCCTTTCTTGCAGTTCCACACACATCATTTTTATACTTATTTTCTATTATTTGAGTGAAACACTGCCTTCATAAGTAATTGCACAAAGTGACCATGACTAATTCTTTTGTGACACTCTCAAGGAAAAGGGATATAAGTGGAAAGTCAGATCCTTGAACACCGAGTTACTGCACAGAAGACAGGAAGGTTAAGAAACAGTTTATTTTCAACTCATCATTGGCCTTCAGGGATTCAGCTGCATATTTAACCCTAATAGTTTGGGAAACTATAACCTTGTAGCAGTGATTTTAGCAAAGAATAGCATGTACCTCTGTGTGTGGGAACATGGGAAGTGTGATTTTTGATTTTTATCTCGAGTGGAGAGTCGTGGTCAAGTACACTGAGGAAATGCAAAATAATTTAGGAATGTTTATGTTTCATATTTATGTTTAGTGTTCCTGCGGTGCACTGGCTTTGAAGGCTCTTGCCCATAGGTTCTAATTATAATCTCTTAGAGAAATCTGCCTTTAATCTGGGCACTTTATCTCATACCCAAGACGAGGCAAGAAATTAAGCATATGCTCAGTATTCGCCTGGTTTCCACTTCTTGAGGCCTCTAGATTGGATGCATTCAGGAGTCCCATCCCCTGTGTATCTCCATCACTTGATGGGCTCAAACATGCATAAAAGCTATGATGGCTAGGTTTCCACAGAGCAGGACAGCTGCACATGCCCAGGACTTTGTAAGGCAGGGTGAGCCTGAGTATCCACGTTGATCCCCAGTATGAGGTCTTATACTCTTTCCCTTGATGCCCACATTTCTCTTTGCTTATGACTGGACATGGGCTTAAGTATCTTTTATGTAATTTTTCCTGATAACCATGCCTCATATCCCTTAACTTAATACCAACGGAAGGCTAGGAGAACCCAGGGTATTATTGTGCTCTTTCCATCCCTCCTTCCAAGTATGTTTTTTATACCCACCCCTGACTGTTCTGAAGTACCAGAAACTACTATAAGCCATACTTCCAGCTGGACATCCAGCCAGCCCATCATGGTTTACTGCTAAGACTGCTTTGATTTCTTCCCCCTTTGCCCTAGCTTGATGTTATGATATTCCAGCCTATCCAAACAGGACATAGTCTAGAAAAAAAGGTGTTTAGATGAATGTTCAAATAAATTAATCATAAATAAATAACAAATCAATGCAGATGTAATACTGAACATATTACTCCATTTTCCCCTAACAGTTAAAAAAATATTTTAGACCTTCATCCTCAGTCCCTTAAGAAATTGCAATGATCTTCATGTGTGTGATGTTGTCATCTTCAATATCTTCTCCATATGGTTGCTAGATTATAGTTGCTAAAATACAAATATGATATTGTTGCATTTGTACTTAAAACCTTTAACTTCCAGCCATCATTCATAGATCCCATATCTATATCATAAGGAACCAATCTTAGAGCCTCACTTTCTCTTGACCCTTAATGCTGGACTCCGACCTGAGTGTGATCTCCTGACATCATTCCTTATACACTAAATTATTCATCCATAATAGACTAGTCCTTTTCATGCCTCTATAATATATTCCCTGCAGTTCTTCTACATTTCTCACTTCTATAGTAGTTGAAATTTATTTTTAAGATTTTATTTATTTGAGAAAGAGAGAGAGCACACTCGTGAGTGAGTGCAGGGGGAGGGGCAGAGGGAGAGAGAGAATCAGATTCTCCGCTGAGCGGGGAGCCCAATGTGGGGCTCCATCTCAGGACTCTGAGATCATGGCCTGAGCCAAAGGAAGACGCTTAACTGACTGAGCCACCCAGGTGCCCCTATAGTGGTTGAAATTTTACTTAAGGTCAATTTTAACCTTCTTTTCAAAGCCTTTCCTACTGATCTGAGACTATTGATAACTCTTCCATATTTCCAGGGTCTTTTATTCATAATAACATCATATCACTAATCTCATCCTAATATATTTATATGGGCTTCCATTTGCTTCCTCTACTGGATATGACCTCCATTAAGATAGGCCCAGTATCTCCTTCATCTTTGTACTCTAGATTGCAGACAATTTCCAACAATTTTTAGCTGCTCCATAAATATGAGAAATAAAGACACAGAATTATAAAAATCTCAAACCCAAATATGAATCATCATTTGGAGATTTTTCAGAAACCTATTTGTAACAAACCCTAATTCATTACCAATGGAGGGCAAATTAATAGTGTTATGGAATGCAGTTTGAAAATATGCATCAGGAATCTTAAAACATTCTGATTCTTCGAGCCAGAAAATTTACTTCTAGAGATCAGTTACCAAAAGGGAATCAAAGATGCTTAGAAGAATTTTTTTCAGTTGTAAGTGATAGATACTAAGCCAAAACAACGTTAAAAAGTGGAAACGGGCTGTTGCTAGGGTTTGAAAGAGTACTGGAGAAGGTCACAATGTTGAGGGAAGAGTTGCAGCACTAAGGACCCAACATCAGGCAGTAAGCAGCAGTATCTTCCAGAACTGTCTAGGACTACCTACCATCTATCTTTCCTCTCTGCTGGTTTTACTTGACTTCTTTCTTCAAGTGGGTTTCCTCTTGAGGGAGAAAACATGGTCCCCAACAGCTACAGATTCCCGTCCTCTCTGCTTTAGCAGCAACTTCAGAGGTAAAATAGTCTTTTTTTCCCTATTAGCATCTCTGAGACCACAAAAGGTATTGGGTTGACCTACTTAAATCTCGAGAACTCCTTTTGACTATCAAGGGGGAGTTTCCAGGAGAAAGTTGGATGAAATATTGGTAAGCCAAGACAAGAATGCCTGAAGTTTAAAAACAAATGCATGAAAAATCATATGTCTACTGTGAGTTAGAGGATTATGTTCAAGGGGATGTGTTACAATATAATACTAAAAATGGTAGAAAAATAAAAACAAAAAACATATGCCTAAGTTAGTGGTAAAGTTGAATAAATTATTGTGTGCATACATTGAAACATTATATATTTATCTCCAAATTTTTTCTAGAAATTTTTAAGGATTGAAAAGATGGCCATGATATCATAGCAAAAACAAAGATACAAAATATTTGCAGAAAACCCACCAATAATAACTAAAGTTAACTTTAAAGTATGAAACTATTTAGGTATTTTATTTCTTCTCTGTAATTTTCTGGTTTTTCCAAATTCTCTACAATGATCATGAATTCTATAATTAAGCAGCTTAAAATTAATGATAAATATCAGGAGATAGAAATATAATGGTTAATCTTAGGGCTATAAGATGAGAATTTGTAATTCTAGCAGTGAGACTATATGAAGCCACAATATTATTTTCTCCATTACCATCCGTTTTTGAGGTCTAGTGTAATTCTTGAAGCTTGGGAATACAGGACATACATGTTTGTATTTATTATAATATGTTTTAGGAGAATGGGGATATTGCCTAAGGCTCTTGTATAATTAATCTTTAAGCTAAGTCATCCAAGAATTAATATTCTGTAGGCAACATTTTCAGAAGCAAAGCCAAATTATCTATGATGGTTGACAGTGTGAATTGAGGTAAAGTTGAAAATCCAAATATATTTCATAGCTCGTAACAGTGCAGCCCTGGATCTTATTGTCAAATGGGAAACTCATAAAACAATGAACATTTTAAAGAGCAAGTTCTCATTTATTAATGTTTTCTATGTTTTCCATTGGGAGTGGTAATGTCACATCTCATGGAATAAAGGCATAAGGTCAAAGGTGTGAGAGCAAGTCAAAGGAATCTAGTTACTCTTCTGGCAAATCCAAGACAGAGCTAAAGGGCTGCAGAAAGGAAGGGTGATCACCGAAGAACACTGAAGAGAACTGGTTAGGTGCATCTTACTCTTGATGAGATGGGTATAGGATGATAATAATTTTTTAAAAGGTCAAAAGACTTCCACCTCTAACATCTGTAAATGGACTGGATTTACCCTCCTACATAAATGAACTAAAAACACTAGCCAGGGGTGTCCTGGGTGGCTCAGTCAGTTAAGGGTCCAATTCTTGATTTTTGGCTCAGGTCATGATCTCAGGGTCATGAGATGGAGCCCTGCATGGGGCTCTATTGGGCATGGAGCCTGCTTAAGATTCTCTCTCTCCCTCTCTAAAAAAAAGATGGTTAAAATATATGAAACAAATTTGTTAAGGTATTGAATATGAGATCAGGCCAAGAGGGACTGTGGTTCCTAAGACTTGGGAAACAAACTGGTTAACCTGACTGTTGATAAAATGGGCAGGCCGAAGGCTGATACTTTTAAAAAGTAGCACCAGATTTTAGAGTTTGGAATATGGGACAAACTATGTGCTATCAAAAATGATGGAGACACGTAGATAAGTAAGACTGGGAAGACAGATGGCATTTCTTTATCTTGGGTTTTTCTCTTATTTTGTTTTTTCCTGTTTGTTTTGTTTTTGTGCTCTTCTGGGCACATTCTTCAACTTTAGGGATTAGATGAAGAGGCCCTGAAAGCAATGCAGTTTGCGGTCAAAGATCAGTAAATCCAGGACCAGGAAAGATGAATTTAAAAAATGATACATAGACTGCTGACAGCTGTGCTTTTTAAGGATGTGAATTCTGCAAGGGAGCTCAAACCAAAGCAGTTGGATGTTAAGACAGGCCCCATTTTCACTAGAGAGTTGTCAAGTTGTATTTCATTCTGTCTTATGCCGGATCTTTGTAACTCAGACTGCAGTGAAAGAGTGGCAATTGTCCACTGCATTCAGGTAGTAAATCCTAATATGCTTGAATGCTGGTATGCCTTCAATTTTCTAAATAATTGAAGTGAAAAAAGGATGTAGTAAGAAAGAGGTCTCATTTGTCCTTGTTTGAGGCATTTTCTTCTTACCATTATCAATGACCTAAGTAAGAAGAAATTTAATAAGCTATTAAAATTATTTAAATATTTATAAAAAATAAAGAGAACTTCTTTAGTTTCACATAAACATATAAGCATCCCTTTCTACTAAATGTGCTCTCTTCTTTATGGCTTTCATTTGCTCATCTATAGCTTGGATTTCTGCCAAGCTTCTAGTAAAATAAGATGTGTTTATGACTAAAGACTGAATTTCACAGCTTTAAAAAACTTCTACTAGATACACAAGAAACTTGTATCTGAAACTAGATAACTGAGAACTATCCTTCTATTGAACTTGACAAGTGAAGAATTACTTTCTAATCCTTTAGTGTGTCCAGTGTGGGTGGAGGGAGAGACTGAGCTGAGGCTTGATAGCCTTGAACACTGCGTCTCACCAAGGCCAGCACTGAGCCCTGTTCTAACTACACTGGCTGGCCGGCCAGTACCTTCACGATGAAATCCCAATGGCTTTCATGCTGCAGAATTTATTTTTGTTTTAAAGATTTTATTTATTTATTCATGCGAAACACAGAGAGACAGGCAGAGACACAGGCAGAAGGAGAAGCAGGCTCCATGCAGGGTGCCTGATGTAGGATTCGATCCTGGGTCTCTAGGATCTCGCCCTGTGCTGAAGGTTGCACTAAACCTCTGAGTCACCCGGGATGCCCCATGCTGGAGAATTTAGAATTTAAAGGTGATTTAAGACAACAAACATCTGGAGAGAGTAGCACAGAGTGTGCTAGGAATTCTAAGAATCTTGCCACAGCCTTCATGAGACAGCAGTATGAAAGGAGCAGGAAAGGGACATTGCTAAATCGGCCACGGGCTTTGACATGCGTGCTAAGGTGGGGATATCACTGCTGTTCTCTGAAGAGGATTTTGCTAAATTGTCCACTTAGGGATATATCGGACTGTCTTGTATTTTGACCCAACTAAGAAGAACAAATGGTGGTTCTCTAAAAAGAAAGTAAGAAGATGTGCCTTCACTTTTGGTGATGAAAGCACTTGAGTGTTTTCTTTCAAGCTGGAGTCTTCCTTAGCAAATGGTTTATAGATCTATAGATGAATGACCTCTTAGTAAAAAACAATAAAACAAAAAACAAAAACAAGAGGCACCAGTATTGGTTAGCAAGGAAAATCAGTACCCCTGGTGTGGTTTATAAGTAAGGCAAATATTATTTGGGAAGGTGAAGCTGTGAGAAAAGGAAAATTAAAATAGAGGCATGGGAATAGTAATGGAAATAGTAACATTCAATGTCCTCAGAGAAAGCTCAAATTTGTAATATTTGTTGAAAATAGATGGTATATATGTTTTGTCAAAATGGCATATCATTCTGAGCAGTCAGGAGGGCAACATGAAGGTTAAAAGAATTGAGTACAAGGTTTGGAAGCCAAACAAACAAATAGTTGGTTTAAGGAATACTACAGATACCTGTTTGTGCCTTGGTATCAAAGAGCCTGCTGATTTAATGCAAATCACAGAAGGTTGCTAAGCAGTGAATGTCCTGATGCTCGTCAGGTGACTAATTCTTTGCAGAGCGCCTTTTTCTGTTTTCTGAAACTATGTGTTGCATTTTGTTGTTCACACATAATATTACTATTTCTTTTTCTTTCTTTCTTTCTTTTTCTTTCTTTCTTTCTTTCTTTCTTTCTTTCTTTCTTTCTTTCTTTCTTTCTTTCTCTACCATTTAAGGCTATACTACCTCAAATTTAATGTACCTTCCTTTTGATTTAAATATATGTATTACTGTCATAACTGGCCAGAAAGTTCCCTTGAAAAGAAGATAGAGTAAATGTAGATATGATATCAGAGATAATTTTCAGTAAGCTGATTAGGGAAATGGGGATTAATACTGCTGCCGATGCGATTTATGAGCAGAATTCCTCCTAACATATGTCCCTGGCATTTTCCAAAGTCCCATGGTCTCAGGGGACAAGCCCCATATTGAGGAATTGGTTAATTTTGTCTAAGTCATCAAAATTATGTGTGTGAGATTGTTCGCATATCCCCTTATCTTTCAGATGCCTGCAGGTCTTTAGTGATAGCCCCTGTTTCATTCTTGATATTGCTAATTTGTGTCTTCTGTTTTTTTGTATCATTTTTGCTAGAGATTCATCAATTGTATTGATCTTTTCAAAGAACCAGTACTTCATTTCACTCATATTCTCTATCATTTTTCTGTTTTCAATTTCATTGATTTCTTCTCTTAATTATTTACTAACTTATGCTTGCTTCGGGCTTATTTTATTCTCCCTTTTCTACATTCTTTTAAGTGGGAATTGGAGATTATTGTTCTGGGCCCTAATGTATGCATTTTGTACTATCAATTTTTGTCTCATCCCTGCTTTAGTTGTGTCTCACAAGCTTTGATATGTTGCATTTTCATTTTTATTTCTTTTTATTTTTTAAGTTTTTATTTTAATTCCAGCTAGTTAACATACAGTGTAATATTAGTTTCAGACAGGGACATCTGGGTGGCTCAGTGGTTGAGCACAGGAAGTCTGCTTCTTCCTCTGCCTGTGTCTCTGCCTGTCTCTCTGTGTCTCATGAATAAATAAATAAAATCTTTAAAAAATCTATTAGTTTCATGTATACAGTACAGTAATTCAGCACTTCCATACATCACCATATGCTCATCATGACAAGTGCCCTCCTTAATCCCCATCACCTATTTCACCCATTCCCCCACCACCTTCCCCTCTGGTAACCATCATTCTCTATTTCTTAAATTTCTTTTGGAATTTCTTCTTCTTCTTCTTTTTTTTTTTTTTTGGAATTTCTTCTTTGACCTTTGATTGTTTGGAAGCATGCTTTTTAGTGTCCCAGTGTTTGGATATTTTCCTGTTATTAATTAGTTATTTCTACTTTAATTCCATTCAGGCTAGAGAACACTTTCTGTATGACTTCAATTCTTTTAAAATTGTTGACCTTCATTTTATGACCTATGATGTGGCCTATATTGATATATGTTTCATGGGCACTTGAATCTGTATTCTCTTCTAGTTAGCTGATGTGTTCTATTAATGTTGATAACTTTCCCTTGTTTGATAGCATTGTTGAGTTCTATAGATTTGATGATGTTCTGCCTAATTGTTAATCAGTGATTAAGAGAGGGATGTTGAAATCTTAAACTGTAATTGTGTATTTGTTTATTTCTGCCTTCAGGTTTATCAGTGTTTACTACACAGTTTTTAAAAAGTTTAATTATTTTATTTATTCATTAGAGACACACACAAAGAGAGCATGAGCAAGGGGAGAGACAGAGGGACAAGCAGACTCCTCACTGATCAGGGAGCCTGATGTGGGGCTCGATCCCAAGACCCAGAGATCATGACCTAAGCTAAAGGCAGATGCCTAACCAACTGAGCCACCCAGGCACCCCATTTACTACACATTTTTGAAGCTCCATTGTTTGGTACATACACATGTAAGATTTTTTTCTCTTAGTGGACTGATTCCTTTATCATTATTTAATGTACGTCTCTTTCTGGTAATTTTCTTATCTCTGACATTTCATTTACCTAATATTAATAAAATCATTCCTTGCTTCTTTTAGTTATGTTTGCATGATATACCTTTTCCAACCCTTTTATTTTCAACCTGACTGTATCAATCTGTTTTATATTTGGAGTGAGTTTCTTGTAGTCTATAGTTGGGTCATATTTTTTAATCCACCATATTAATTTACTTCCTTCAATTGGCATATTTAGATCATTTACATTTAATGCAATTATTTCTATGTGAGGGTTTAAATGTACCATTTTATTTTTAAAATTTGTCTTTGTTCATTTCATTTTTCCATTTCTCTGTTTTCCTGCGTTCCTGTGGATTACTTGATTATTTATTAGATTTCCACTTTGATTTCTGAGTGTTTATCTTTGGTTTCTTTAGTCGTTGTCCTAAGAATCATATTATATATGTATTACTTATCACAGTCTACTGGTGGTGTTGTTTTACCAGTTTGAGTGTAATATAGAAATCTTACCTCACTTTTCTGCCTTTTATGCTTCCCCATTTATAATATGATTATCAAGTATTTCCCCTACATGCACTCAAGAACCACATGAAACAGTGTTATAACTTAAAAAAAGAAAAGATTTAGTTATTTATTTGAGGGAGATAGCATGAGTGGGGAGAGGGGCAGATGGAGAGGGAGAGAGAAAATCTCCAACAGACTTCCCACTGAGCATGGAGCCTGACATGGGGCTTGATCTCATGTCCCTGAGATCATGACCTAAACTGAAATCAAGAGCCAGAGGCTTAACTGACTGAGACACCTACATGCTCCATTGTGCTAACAACTTTTGATTCCACTGTCACTCATAAATTAGAAAACGCAAGAGGTGAAGGAAGATTTATTGTTTTTACTCACATTTTTGCTTATCATGTACTTTCAAACTTCCTGATGCTCCAGGGTTTCTTCTTTGATCATTTTCTTCTTTTTAGAAAACTTGTTTTGCATGCTCTTTTAAGGTAGGTACGCTGGTGAAATTTTCTGGTTTTATTGAATTATGGATTCAGAAAGCTATTCATGACTTACAAGAATGGAGTGCGTGTGTATATGTATCTGTGTGTTTTAAGTAAACCATGGTTAATTTTCATAAACTTTCTGTGTGCAATTGAAAATATGATGAGTTTGTGATTCTCTGAGTTTAATATTTATATCAATAAGATATACCTGATTTATTATGTTGTTGAAGTCTTCTATAGGCGACATTTTTTGGTTTACTTGCTCTACTTTTTGAAAATCTCCTAGCAATACTCAGTTTCACTCTATTTCTCCTCATATTTTCAGGTTTTTACAATAAATTTGGCTTTGTTAAATTATTAGGTGCATAAATATTAATGCCTGTTTTATATTCATTGAGAATGTCACCTTTAGCATTATAAAGTACTCTTATCTGTCTGTTTTAATGTTTTGTTTGACATCTATTTTTTCAGTTATTAGGTTTAGGACCTTTACTTTCTTTTTATTTGCATTTACATGTTTATCCATGCCTACATTAAAAAAAATATATTAGCTGTCTTTTCTTTACACATCACAGTGTTATGTTTTATTTTGTAAACAAATCTTATTTTTCTCCCTTAAGTAGGATGTTAAACCTATTTGACATTCTTAAAATTGTTTATTTATATGCACATGCATATATATGGTTTTGCAAGTTGCCATTTGTTTCATTCTCTGTTTCTTTCTGTGTCTCTCTCTGTCTCACACACACATTTTGTATTCTTTTGATGTATAAAAAAGTTAACATCTTTTGCTCTAATTGGTATCATTAAACCATTTTTTATTATATGTTTATTCCATCTAATTTTTAGTTATTGTCTTTTACTTTGCATTATGAGCAATATTGAGATTATTTAAAATTATCTGCTCCCCATCATCTAATATGAAGTAATATATTTTTATTCACTGTTCATAGCGATAAGGCAACCTAGGAACTTGCTCTATTTTATTTACATTTTCCTCATTTCTCTACTATTTTGTATATTTATACTCTCTACCTGTAGTGTCAGAGAGTATCATCATTACTATCATCTTTTCCTTATAACCATCATTTTGATTTATGTTTATAGGTTAAAATGCAATTAATATTTATGTTAACACTGTTCTAGTCATTTTAATTGTGTGAACTTATTTCTTCATTTGATTCTTCAGGAAGGGTTTATGAAAATAATATTCTCTGAGCTTTTGTTTCTGGAGATATGTTCGCTTGGTAAGTTGGTTTCCTAGGGCTTCAATAACAAATTACCAGAAATTAGGTGGCTTGAAACAACAGAAATCTGTTCTCTCATACTTCTGGAAGCCAGGTCTGAAATCAAGATGTCAGCAGGGCTACCTACACTCCTTACAGAGGCTCCAAGGGAGAATTTTCCTTGCCTCTTTTAGCTTCTGGTGGCTACTCATGTTCCTTGACTTGTGGCAGCATAATGACAATCTTTGCCTCTGTCTTCACATAGCTTTTTTCATGTGTGTCTTTGTGTCTTCTTCTTTGTTTCACTCTTTTTACTTTTTTTATTTTTATTTTTTTAGAACACATTGAATATATTTATTTGCTGCATCTCAGAGCCTTCAAACTAATATTAATTACAAACCCAAGGAACAAAATTTAGAAAACATCATTGTAAGTAAAAGTATCAGTTAGTTATTAAGTATTTGGAGAGAGTCATATGATTATCTGAATGAATCCTCAAGGCAGCTTAATAAGTAAACTGATGGAACTTCTTAGTCCTCTTTCACTGGGTCTTAAGATCACTGAAATGATAAGTGACCCAAATTAATTCCCCAGTTTAGATTTGTTGATTCCCCAATACTAGATTTGGTGTTGCATGGCCTCTGATTAATCACCAAATGTTTTAGAATAGAAGACATATTAGATTTCTTAGGTTTCCATTTTGGTGTGTATGTGAACATGTATACATACTATTTTAGCAATATCCCGCATTTCTTATTTTTTCTTTTTCAGTAAACAGAAATTTATTTATTTATTTTGTATATTTTTTTGTTTATGTTTTATTGGAGTTCGATTTGCCAACATATAACACCCAGTGCTCATCCTGTCAAGTGCCCCCCTCAGCGTCCATCACCCAGTCACCCCAAGCCCCTGCCCACCTCCCTTTCTACTGCCCCTTGCTCATTTCCCAGAGTTAGGAGTCTCTCATGTTCTGTCACCCTCACTGATATTTCCCACTCATTTTCTCCTTTCCCTTTTATTCCCTTTCACTATTTTTTATATTCCCCAAATGAATGAGACCATATAATGTTTGTCCTTCTCTGATTGACTTACTTTACTCAGTATAATACCTCCAGTTCTATCCATGTTGAAGTAAATGGTGGGGATTTGTTGTTTCTTTTTTTTTAATAATAAATTTATTATTTTTTTAATAAATTAATTTTTTATTGGTGATCAATTTACCAACATACAGAATAACACCCAGTGCTCATCCCGTTAAGTGCCCCCCTCAGTGCCCGTCACCCATTCACCTCCACCCCTCGCCCTCCACCCATTCCATCACCCCTAGTTCGTTTCCCAGAGTTAGGAGTCTTTATGTTCTGTCTCCCTTTCTGATATTTCCCACACATTTCTTCTCTCTACCCTTATATTCCCTTTCACTATTATTTTTATTCCCCAAATGAATGAGAACATACAATGTTTGTCATTCTCCGATTGACTTACTTCACTCAGCATAATACCCTCCAGTTCCATCCACGTTGAAGCAAATGGTGGGTATTTGTCGTTTCTAATGGCTGAGTAATATTCCATTGTATACACAGACCACATCTTCTTTATCCATTCATCTGTCGATGGACATCGAGGCTCCTTCCACAGTTTGGCTATTGTGGACATTGCTGCTAGAAACATTGGGGTGCAGGTGTCCGCCGTTTCACTGCATCTGCATCTTTGGGGTAAATCCCCAGGAGTGCAATTGCTGGGTCATAGGGCAGGTCTATTTTTAACTCTTTGAGGAACCTCCACACAGTATTCCAGAGTGGCTGCACCAGTTCACATTCCCACCAACAGTGCAAGAGGGTTCCCCTTTCTCCACATCCACTCCAACATTTGTTGTTTCCTCTCTTGTTAATTTTCCCCATTCTCACTGGTGTGAGGTGGTATCTCATTGTGGTTTTGATTTGTATTTCCCTGATGGCAAGGGATGCGGAGCATTTTCTCATGTGCATGTTGGCCATGTCTATGTCTTCCTCTATGAGATTTCTGTTCATGTCTTTTTCTCATTTCCTGATTGGATTGTTTGTTTCTTTGCTGTTGAGTTTAATAAGTTCTTTATAGGTCTTGGATACTAGCCCTTTATCTGATAGGTCATTTGCAAGTATCTTCTCCCATTCTGTAGGTTGTCTTTTAGTTTTGTTGACTGTTTATTTTGCTGTACAGAAGCTTTTTATCTTGATTAAGTCCCAATAATTCATTTTTGCTTTTGCTTCCCTTGCCTTTATAGATGTATATTGTAAGAAGTTGCTGTGGCCAAGTTCAAAAAGGGTGTTGCCTGTGTTCTTCTCTAGGATTTTGATGGATTCTTGTCTCACATTTAGATCTTTCATCCATTTTGAGTTTATCTTTGTGTATGGTGTAAGAGAATTGTCTAGTTTCATTCTTCTGCATGTGGATGTCCAATTTTCCCAGCACCATTTATTGAAGAGACGGTCTTTTTTTTCCAGTGGATAGTCTTTCCTGCTTTGTTGAATACTAGTTGACCATAGAGTTGAGGGCCCATTTCTGGATTCTCTATTCTGTTCCATTGATCTATGTGTCTGTTTTTTTGCCAGTACCACACTGTCTTGATGACCACAGCTTTGTAGTACAACCTGAAATCTGACATTGTGATGCCCCCAGCTCTGGTTTTCTTTTTTAATATTCCCCTGGCTATTCAGGGTCTTTTCTGATTCCACACAAATCTTAAGATGATTTTTCCAACTCTCTGAATAAAGTCCATGGTATTTTGATAGAAATTGCATTGAACATGTAAATTGCCCTGGGTAGCATAGACATTTTCACCATATTAGCTCTTCCAATCCATAAGCATGGAATATTTTTCCATCTCTTTGTGTCTTCCTCCATTTCTTTCAGAAGTGTTCTGTAGTTTTTAGGGTTTAGATCTTTTACCTCCTTGGTTAGGTTTTTTTCCTAGGTATTTTATGCTTTTGGGTGTAATTGTAAATGGGATTGATTCCTTAATTTCTCCTTCTTCAGTCTCATTGTTAGTATATAGAAATGTCACTGATTTCTGGGCATTGATTTTCTATCCTTCCACACTGCCGAATTGCTGTCTGAGTTCTAGCAATCTTGGGGTGGAGTCTTTTGGGTTTTCTATGTACAGTATCATGTCATCTGTGAAGATGGAGAGTTTGACTTCTTCTTTGCCAGTTTGAATGCCTTTTATTTCCTTTTGTTGTCTGATTGCTGAGGCGAGGACTTCTAGTACTATATTGAATAGCAGTGGTGAGAGTGAATATCCCTGTCATGTTCCTGATCTTAGGGGAAAGGCTCCCAGTGTTTCCCCATTGAGAATGATATTTGCTGTGGGCTTTTTGTAGATGGCTTTTAAGATGCTGAGGAATATGGGATCCCTGGGTGGCGCAGCGGTTTGGCGCCTGCCTTTGGCCCAGGGCGCGATCCTGGAGACCCGGGATCGAATCCCATATCAGGCTCCCGGTGCATGGAGCCTGCTTCTCCCTCCGCCTGTGTCTCTGCCTCTCTCTCTCTCTGTGACTATCATAAATAAATAAAAATTTAAAAAAAAGATGCTGAGGAATATTCCCTCTATCCCTACATTCTGAAGAGTTTTGATCAGGAATGGATGCTGTATTTTGTCAAATGCTTTCCCTGCATCTATTGAGAGGATCATATGGTTCTTGTTTTTTTCTCTTGTTGATAGGATCTATCATATTGATTGTTTTATGAGTGTTGAACCAGGCTGGCATTCCGGGGATAAATCCCACTTGGTCATGATGAATAATCTTCTTAATGTACTATTGGATCCTATTGGCTAGTATCTTTTTGAGAATTTTTGTATCTGTGTTCATCAGGGATATTGGTCTATAATTCTCCTTTTTGGTGGGGTCTTTGTCTGGTTTTGGAATTAAGGTGATGCTGGCCTTATAGAATGAGTTTGAAAGTATTCCATCCCTTTATATCTTTTGGAACGGATTTAGTAGACTGGGTATTGTTTCTTCTTTAGACGTTTGATAGCATTCCCCTGGGAAGCCATCTGGCCCTGGACTTTTGTGTCTTGGGAGGATTTTGATGACTGCTTGAATTTCCTCCCTGGTTATTGGCCTGTCCAGGTTTTCTATTTCTTCCTGTTCCAGTTTTGGCAGTTCGTGGTTTTCCAGAAATGCGTCCATTTCTTCTAGATTGCCTAATTTATTGGCAGATAACTGCTGATAATATGTTCTTTAAATCATTTGTATTTCTTTGGTATTTGGTTGTGATCTCTCCTTTTTCATTCATGATTTTATTAATTTGAGTCTTTTCTCTTTTTTTGTTTTTTTTTTAAGATTTTATTTATTTATTCATGAAAGACACAGAGAGAGAGAGGCAGAGACACAGGCAGAGGGAGAAGCAGGCTCCATGCAAGGAGCCCAACGCAGGGCTTGATCCCGGGACTCCAAGATCATGCCCTGGGCCAAAGGCAGGCGCTAAACCACTGAGTCTCCCAGGGATCCCCTCTCTTTTGTTTTTAATAAGGCTGGCTAATGGTTTATCTATCTTATTAATTCTTTCAAAGAACCTACTCCTGGTTTTGTTGATCTGTTCTACAGTCCTTCTCGTCTCTATTTCTTTCAGTTCTGCTCAAGTCTTTATTAAATCTCTTCTTCTGCTTGTTGTAGGTTTTATTTGCTGTTCTTTCTCCAGGTCCTCAGGTGCGAGGTTAGCTTGTGTATTTGAGTTTTTTACAATTTTTTGAGGGATGTTTGTATTGCGATGTATTTCCCTCTCAGGACTTCTTTTGCTGTATCCCAAAGATTTTGAACAGTTGTATCTTCATTTTCATTAATTTCCATGAATCTTTTTAATTCTTCTCTAATTTCCTGGTTGACCCTTTCATCTTTTAGCAAGATGCTCTTTAACCTCCATGTGTCTGAGTTTCTTCCAAATTTCTTCTTGTGATTGACTTCAAGTTTCAAAGCATTATGGTCTGAAAATAGGCAGGGGACAATCCAATCTTTTGGTATTGGTTGAGACCTGATTTGTGACCCAGTATGTGGTCTATTCTGGAGAAAGTTCCATGTGCACTTGAGAAGAATGTGTATTCAGTTGTGTTTGGATGTAAAGTTCTGTATGTATCTGTGAAATCCATCTGGTCCAGTGTATCATTTAAAGCTTCTGTTTCTTTGGAGATGTTGTGCTTAGAATATCTGTCATTTCCAGAAAGCACCATGTTGAAGTCTCCCAGTATTAGTGTATTATTATCTAAGTATGTCTTTACTTTGGTTATTAATTATTGATATACTTGGCAGCTCCCAAATTAGGGGCATAAATATTCATGATTGCTAGATCTTCTTTTTGGATACATCCTTTAACTATGATATAGTGTCCCTCTTCATCTTTTACTACAGTCTTTGGCATAAACTTTAATTTATCTGATATGAGGATTGCTACCCCTGCTTTCTTTTGAGGACCATTTGAATGGTAAATCGTTCTCCAATCTTTTCATTTTCAGGCTGTAGGTGTCCTTAGGTCTAAAAAGAGTGTCTTGTAGACAGCAAATAGGTGGGTCTTGCTTTTTTATCTAGTCTGAAACCCTGCATCTTTAATGGGATCATTAAGCCTATTCATGTTCAGAGTTACTATTGAAAATTATGAATTTAGTGTCATCATAATAACTATTCAGTCCCTGTTTTTGTGGCTTATTTCTTTGGGCTTCCTCTTTCTTTTACAAGAGTCCCCGTTAATATTTCTTGCAGAGCTGGTTTGGTGGTCACATATTCTTTCAGTTTCTACCTATCTTGGAAGCTCTTTATCTCTCCTATTCTGAATGACAGACTTGTTGGATAAAGTATTCTTGGCTGCATGTTCTTCTCATTTAGGACTCTGAATATATCCTGCCAGCCCTTTCTGGCCTGCCAGGTCTCTGTGGAGAGGTCTGCTGTTAATCTGATATTTCTCCTCATATAAGTTAGGGATCTCTTGTCTCTCAGTGCTTTAAGGATCTTCTCTTTATCTTTGGAATTTGCAAGTTTCACTATTAAATGTCGAGGTGTTGAACAGTTTTTATTGATTTTAGGGGGAGACCTCTCTATCTCCTGTATCTGTATGCCTGTTTCCTTCCCCAGATTAGGGAAGTTCTCAGCTATGATTTGTTCAAATACACTTTCTGGTCCTCTGTCCCTTTCAGCACCCTCTGGAACCCCAATTCTACGTAGATTTTTCCTTCTGAGGCTGTCATTTATTTCCCTTAACCTTTCCTCATGGTCTTTTAATTGTTTTTCTCTTTTTTTCCTCAGCTTCCTTCTTTGCCATCAACTTGTCTTCTATGTCACTCACTCTTTCTTCTACCTTATTAACCCTTGTCATTAGGACCTCCCATTTGGATTGCAACTCATTTAATTTATTTTTAATTTTGCCCTGATTAGATCTAAATTCTGCAGTCATGAAGTCTCTTGAATACTTTAAGCTTTTCTCCAGAGCCACCAGTAGCTTTATAGTTGTGTTTCTGAATTGGCTTTCTGACATCAAATTGTAATCCAAATTCTGTAGCTCTGTGGGAGAGAGGACTGTTTCTGATTCTTTCTTTTGCCGTGAGTTCTTCCTTCTAGTCGTTTTGCTCAGTGCAGAGTGGTTGTATGAGCAGGCTGTGTCAAGAATATCAACCACCACCTAAGTAAATTTCACCCTAGATGATTCTGCTGAGGTCAGAGACCAGAAGTTGAAAAGAAAGATCAGAACGAAAGAAAACAAAAGGACCACTAAAGTGAAAAATTTTAAAACAAAGGTCTCTGACCTGAATAGTAATATCATGTCACAATATCTACAGATTTGTTTGTTTACAAAGAGAATTATTGAAAACCCAAAGATCCTTGATATAGAATTGCATTAGAATGACTTATATTGGTTATTGCTTGTGAACTTTCTGTTCTTAATCAGGCTATTTATTATCTATCTATCTATCTATCTATCTATCTATCTATCTATCTATCTAAAGTAGGTTCTATGCCCAGCATGGAGTCCAATGTGGGGCTTGAACTCATGACCCTGAGATGAAAAGCTAAGCTGAGATCAAGAGTCAGATGCTCAACTCACTGAGCCACCTGGGTGCCCTCACCCCCCGGGCTTTTTAAATATACCAAAACATATGATTTTCTCAGCAAACCTGCAAAAAGTTGTAATTTTATCCATTCTATACAAGATACCTTTAAGTTTGGAAATATTAATAACTTAGCCATGATAACACAGCAAGCAAGGGATAAAGCTCAGTTTTGGTTCCAAAATCCAATCCCCTGAGCCACTTCTTAGAAAGCTAGTTCCCTAGGTAATCAATCCTCAATTGTATTACAACGATGCAAGATGCTGTTTTAGAAATAATTTCTCCTTTCTCAAGTAGTCTATCCAACATTCTGGGGCATTATGAAATGTTTTATACAGATAGCACCCTGGACTTAGTTAGCAAGATCCGGCAACATACAATTACAAAAGAAGTTTTATAAATACACCCACTCACTCACATTAACATAGAGCAATTATGTAGGTGACTAACACTAAAACATGTAATAAGCAAATTTCGGTCTTAACTGTGTAGCAGCATATTCAAATGCATCTTCAATCTGACCACTTCTCAGCACCTCCACAGCTGTCATGGTAAGTCTAAGCTACCACCATCTCCCCCTTAGTTTTCTGCACTAGTTCCCTGAATGGCCTCACTACATCCACTTTTGCTGCTATACAGTTAATTATCCATACTACAGACAAGGTGATCTTCAAGAACATAAAACAAATCACATCAATCATTTTTCAAAATGTTCTAATTTTGGACATTTGTTCTAATCGACAATAAAAGGAAAGTCCTGGCAGTAATCTAACTAGATTATTTCTCATTTATGGTTGATTTGTAAGAGTTCTTCATATATTATGGATGTAAGCACTTTATCTGAATTATGAATTGCAAATATTTTCTCCCATTCTTGGTTTTCTTTTCACTTTCATTATGGTGCCCTTTGAAGTACAAATGTTTTTTTTTTAATTTTGATGAAGTCTGATTTATCTATTTTTTTCTTTTGTTCCTTGTGCTTTTAGTGTCATATCTAAAAAGGCTTTGCTTAATCCAAGGTCATAAAGATTTACTCTTATTTTTTCTTCTAAGATTAGAATTTTTGTCCTTACATTTAGTTTATGACCTATTTTGAGTTAATTTTGTGAATGGTGTAAGAAAAGAGATATAATTTCATTGTTTTTCATGCAGATATCCAGTTGCTCAAATACCGTTTGTTGAAAAGACTGTTCTTTTCCTATTGAATTGTCTTGGCATAATTGTCACCATAAATGTAAAAGTTTATTCAGGATTATCAATTCTGTTTCACTGTTCTGTATTTCTGACTATGCCAAGATCTGTTACTGGAGCTTTATAGTAAGTTTTGCAGTTGAGAAGTGTGAATCCTCCAACTTTGCTTTTTTCTTTTTCAAGATCATTTTAGCCATTCTGTGCTCCTTGAATTTCCATATTAATTTTATTATCAGCTTGTCAATTTTTGCAAAAAAGCCAACTGAGATTTTAACAAAGATTGGATTTACTCTATAAATCAAATTATGGAAAATTACCACTTTAAGAATATTGAGTTTTTTGCTTCATGAACATGGGCTGTCTTTCCATTCATTTAGACCTTCTTTAATTTCTTTTAAAACAATATTTGCAGTTTTCAGAATATCAGTTTTATAATTCTCTTGTGAAGTTTATTCTAAGTGTCATCCTTTTTAACATGCTCTTATAAATGGAATTGTGCTCTTAATTTAATTTTCAGAGTCTTTTGTTGCTAGTGTATAGGAATCAAATAGATTTCGTATATTGATCTTGTATCCCACAACTTGGCTAAAATCGATCATATATTAACTTTACTCGTTTTTTATGAATGGATTCCTTATAAGTTCCTGTATAAGATGTCATGTTATCTACAAAGAAACATAGCTTTACTTCTTCCTTTCCAATCTGGATATCTTTTATTTAGTTTTCTTGCTTAATTGTCCTAGATAGGAGCAATGCAATGTTAAATAGAAGTGGTGAGAGTGAACATCCGTAGGGCAAATACATTTAGTGATTTATCATTAGTTGCAACATTTGATGTGAGCTTTTTATGCATAGGTCATATTTTCTTGTTTTTTTTTCTTGGATACTTAGCATTTTAGATAATGTAGCAATTCTGCATACTAATACGCTCCTCTTGGGCTCATTGTTGTTTGCTAATTTGTTTAGTGGTTTGGCAGGACTATTTTAGTGAAGTCTGTTTCCCCAGCAGGATGTACCTTGTGATGTAATTCTTCAGAGGGCACAGCCTTGGGCATGCACACATTCACCCTGGGATGATAGTGGCTTCAGCAGGACTCTTGTTTCTTTTCCTGGTCTCTCAAAGCTCTCTGCTTCAGTTGGATTCACATGCAGCTGTTAGGCTTCATTAATTACTGGCTGATTTTGCTGTTGGTTTCAGTATTGCCCTGAGGCATAAATCGCTCCACAGTCTGATCCCATTACAGTCTGTCTCTTCTGCAGAGGTGATCTTTCTTTTCTTTTTTTGTTTTGGTTGTTTTGTTTTAAGAGAGAGGGAAAGCATGTGTGTGCCAAAGGTGGGGGAGAAGGACAGAGGAAGAGGAAAAGAGAAAATCTTAAGCAGGCCCCACACCTAGTGAGGAGTCCAACATGGGGCTCGATCTCACAAGCTTGAGATCATGAGCTGAGTTGAAATCAAGAGTGAGTCCAATGCTCCCAGGCACCCCTGCAGAGGTAATCTTTGAGGCTAGCTTTTGAAGTTTGTTCCAACCCTATGATCAGTCTCTTCTTAGCCATCTCCTTCCTTGATTCTCTGATATATATCTAGCTGATTTAGAGTTTAGCTTTCTATTCTCATTCAGCAACCAGCTTCTTTGTAATTGATTACCACTGGGATGCCTGGGTGGCTCATCAGCTGAGCGTCTGCCTTCGGCTCAGGGCATGATCCCGGGATCTGGGATTAAGTCCTTCACTGGGCTCCTTGCAGGGAGCCTGCTTCTCCCCCTGCCTATGTCTCTGCCTCTCTCTGTGTGTCTCTCATGAATAAATAAAAGCTTTAAAAATAATAATAATAATTGATTACCACTATGGCTTGGGTAGCACCCTTAGCCTTGAACTATCCACATTCCATTCAAAATGAAACAGTTTCCTTTGGGGAGAGCTTTAGAGCTCTCTCTTCTTACAGCCTGTCTCTTCCCCTGAGCAAAACCATTACTGATCCAGAGCTAAGGTATAGAATGTGGCCCAGTTCTCTCAGAGTGACACCTCTGCTTAATGAGCAGAGTACTAGGCTAAGACACCATCCTCTGGTCTTCTTGATTACTACTTCCAGCATAGAACCTCCACCCAACGAGTGAGCTGGGGTTATGGTGATTAGAGCCCCAATATTGTAGCCTGCCAAGGTTAGAGTGAGGCTCTGCCCTATAAGTGGGAGCTGGATGGAGAAGGAGATCCCCCAGATCTCAGTTAGGTCTTTCATGGAATAGAGTCTCTACAACTGCAACCTATTGAGATTGAGAAATGCTGGTAGCCTCTCTCTTTTGGGGTGATAACATTGTCCTGAACTAGGGCTTGGGAGGAGTGAAAGCTCTGTGTTTTTAACTACATCCTATCAGAGTGGAGCTTCCATCACACTGAACTGGGGAGGGAGGTATAGGGAAGAGGCTGTGGTTCAAATGCCATAGACTCTCACTCTACTGATTGAGATTTGGTAGTTTTCCTGAAAAAAAAAAAAAATATATATATATATATATAATTTGATACATGTCCTTACAACAGTTTCTGGGGACTTTAAATGTTTGCCACAAACAAACATGCTGTGTGTATGTATGTATATATAATTTTCACCAGTTATGGTTGTTTTAGTGGAGAAATGATCCACAAAACTCATCTCCTTATGCCAATTTTCCATAAGTCATCTTGAAATTCTTAATAAACTTATGTTTGAATTTGTGTTTTTATTTGAAGACTCGTGGGTCAATGGAGGATGTGATAGGGCTTGAAGCCTTCACTCAGACATCCCCACCTTTTGTCACTTCCTGGCCTCCCTCGGAGAACCAAATCTCTACCCCTGGTGCTCTTTGCTCTATAAAGCCTCTCCCTCTTCTTACCCATCCAGCAACCAGTGCTGCCTTCCACCCTGTGGAGCTTGGAGAGGCACAAAGTTGGAGTCAAGTGACTGTGCCCATGGCATTCTAGGACAGGATATGGCAATGCCTGTCCATGCTCCAGGATATCAGTGCCACAGTGCATTCATAGTCAACTTGGAAAGGCCCAGCCTTTCAGTCACCTCGATTCAAATAAGAACTGACTCTCTCAGCATGAAGGTTGAAATCTCTTTGGAGTTGCTCATCTGTGATCCGTGGGAAATGAGGTGCCTAACGTAGCTTCCCTACTTTCAGAAGTCTCATTGGTTTGGCTGCTTGTGGGAGATGGAACATGCTGCCAGTGGGCCACATGTACCCCCAATCTCAGTCCAGGCTCCCAGGCACCTATGAGAGTTTGTATTTGTACTGCCAGTATTCCCTTACAGAAGGAAATGTGACATAGCAAAAAAAAAAAAAAAAAAAAAAAAAAAGAAAAGAAAGAAAGAAAGAAAGAAAGAAAGAAAGAAAGAAAGAAAGAAAAAAGGAAGCAGCAACAGCAACATCATGATGGGTTGAGAGAGACCATGGAAAGAAACAATTTTATATTTTCATACCATTAAGAGCACTTTTTTCCCCTTCTCTTTTGACTGAAAGGCCCCACATTTTCATTTTGTACCAGGCCCTGTAAATTATGTTACTGTGTCTGTCTTTACACCTTGGCTAACACCACTTTTCCTCCTACTTCCTTCCACATTTGCCTGGTGGTCACTTCTATTTATTCTTCAGGTCTTGGCTTAGAAGTCACTTCTTCTCAGCATCTTTCTCTCTAGTTTTGATGAAATACTCTCAAGTGCTCCAATACAGTCTCTCTTTCCCTGATCTAATTACCTGTATATAAGTATCTATTTGCTCAATTTTATCCCATCAAAGCTCCCGAGGGCAGAGACTGTTTTCTTGTTCATTGTTGTATCTCTGAGTTCTCTCACAGTGCTAGACATCATGTGTTTAATACCTAGCTGTTTAATAATTGTTAAATAGATAATGAAGACTTTGAGATGTGATATCTGGCCTGATTTCTGAAAGAGGATAAGGAAATGATAGGAGATAAGGTGAGAGGAATACTGAAAGGCATAGAGGAAGTATAGCATATCCAGCCTATCTGAGAGGCAACCAATTGTTTCACGGGACTGGAATGTAGGACACAAGGTGGTGTGCACTAAGATGCCTTGTGCATGGTGTTAGTATTGGACCCCATCTGGAAGGCAATATGGAGCCACTGGAAGGATTTAGGATGTGAAGATAGTACAGCTTAGTGAGGTCACTCTAGGCCTAATGCAAGAAAGCTTGGCTATTGTAATCACTGATCCGGGGAGAAAGATGAGGGCCTGGGTTAGGGCAGTTGGGTGCTGGGGAAGAGTGGCCCTTAAATTAGTGGATTTAGTGACTGATGGAATGTGGAATATAAAGGAGGAATGACTGCAAGTATTCCAACCCAGGTATCTAGATGATGGAGGTGCAGTGAGTCAGGGTAGAGGCAGAGAGGGAAGAGCAAGCGTGAGGTCAGGAGCCTAAGGGGAGATGATGACGTAGTCATATGTATATTGACTGAGGTGACTTTGGGTCATGCAGGAGGTGAGATAGCTTAGTTCCAACTAGACATACATAGTAGTAGGGACCCAGGAGCTCTGTTCCTCAAGTATACAGTAGGAAAATGGGCTTCGGATGTGGGTGTGGGTTTTGTTATGCTGTTTCTATGGGTGAACACATTATGAGCAAACCACAGACTTACAAATGGGATTTGGGGACATAATGTTTAAATTGGAGTCAGTCAATATTTGAATCTTTAGTCAACTGTTAGGGTCGACATTGAAAGCAGTATATATGTGCAGCACTTCAAATAATAATAGTAATAAAATCACACTGCAAAGATTCTGAACAAGAGGAGCTTAGGAACTGACCCTCCAAAAAAAAAAAAAAGTAAAAAAAAAAGAAACTGCCCCTCTACCTCAGTCCTTACCTTCTTTTAATCTCTTCATCTCTTTCTGGATTTATGCCTATATAAAGGCCATCACATGTTTGTTTCAGTTTTGCTTTTTTCTGTTTGATGCTCATATTCATGAGAGAAAGAAATGATTTCATGTTCTTTGTTTGTAGTGAAATTATCCCCTATGCCCTAAAAAACATTTGAACACTGTATTAAGCCAGGCGACCTATAAAGTCACAGACTTATCTTTCACTGTGTCATCCCCACCACCTCTACTGCATGTGTGTGAACATGTGCACATGAGTGCACACATGCACACACACACACATACACACACATCACTTGCTTCATATCCACCATCTATATTCAGCTCTTTCTGTGTGCTAAGATCCCTCAATTTTCTGAGTATTTGACCATGCTCTTCCACCTGTTAGGACTTCTTTTCCTCCCATAGGCCGATCTTTCTGGCTAACTCTTATCTGTTACTCAAGAATCAGCTAGCTTGATTAATAAACTTATGTGCATCCTTCCTCATAGGCATCCTCATCATCCTCAGGCTGACTCAGACCTGCTCAGTTTTCATCCGATGGTAGAGCGCTGAAATTCTGGTTTTCTTCCACATGTCCTCTTCCCTCTGCTGGGCATCTTGAAGGTCAGAGCTGCTCGGTGCCTGGTCGTTCGTTCCTATTTACTAAATGAGCATGTGACCCGGTGATGCTGAAGCAGGAGAGGCTATGGTTGAAGGGTAAGAAAAATTTTCAAAGTGCTCCTGGAATGAAGGCACAGAAAGTAAAGAAGAAAAAAGCCAGCAGGAAACTAATAAATGTGCTTGGGATAGTCCACTAAATTTCCACACAGTTTTCAGAAAAAAAAAAAAAGAGCTTGATTACTCAAAAGCATAAATTGCTAGAATTGATGGGCCCACATCCCATTTTATTCCCCAGGAATAGAGTGTTAAATTTCTTTGTGAGAAAAGCAGTGGGGAGCCTTATCTGCTGGTCATATTTATGGTAGGTTTTTGCAGAGATGTTCTTATGATTTATCATTTATCAGTTGCTTCTTATGAGCAAGCAATTCCTGCCCTGACCAGGCATCAACAGCCTGGTGGTTGTAGAGTCACATCTACAAGTCTGAGAAGGAAATGGGCTTTCTCTGTTTCCCTGTAAGGCCGCCTGGACGTTTGCTGCCCACCGGGGCTGCTGTACCTGGTGTGTGGTGATCAGTAAACCAGGCACTGAAATCTTGAGCTTTATACCCTCATGGCATTCACAAATGACTCATCAACTCACAACCCCGTGTAGCAAATCAAGGGTAAAGTAACAACCTCACTGGTAAAGCCACTTAGGGTAACCAGGGAGAAGAAGGGGGTCCCTTGGCTGCAGGAGATTATACTTTGAGAGGGTAGAGTTGGGAATCTTAAGGGATTTGCAGATTCAGCCAGTATGGCATGGTTTCTCAGCACAAGCTCCTTGAGGATGTTTCCAGGAGGCAGAAATCAGTATCTCCTGTTACATCGGCCCTTTATGACCTGGGTCAAACACCTGTCATGCAGAGGTTTACTTTTGAGTGCAGTGTTGTCATGCAAATCCCTCTGCACACTGTGCTGCTCACCATTTCAGATGGTACCCCTCGGGTCAAATAAACGAACATGCTGTGTCTGAGATTTAGGGGAGGGGGAGGAGGAAATCAAGATTTCTCCCACATTCTGCTACACTCTCCAGTGTTGTTGCTGTTGTTTTTAATTGCTTTAGATTCATGGATAATATATATTTTTTTGGAAAGAGATATGTAAATCTCCACGTTTCACTTTAGCACCAAACTGATGTTACATAAGAAAAATATGCAATCAATCATAGGAAGGGAAATTAGAATGAATGCTGCATACAACATTCTAGAAAATGGTTTTGTCCTTCTTGTGAGGAATAAGTTGACCAAAATGACCTGAATAGATGCCTAAATGGAAAACATCACAGGCAATATTCAGCCATGTATTGGATGGAAGATAGGAGGAGAAAACTACAGGATCCAAGCAGTAATTTTAAACCAAGGACTTACAGGTGAATGATCACTCAAAGAAAAAATGATTATGTCCAGATAGAAAACTACATATTTAACTCAAAATGAGTCTGTTTTAAATTTTCTCCTTGAAGTGGAATAATATATGGGTGAAAAATGATTTTGAGAACTGCCTCCACTGGATAACAATACAATCTATCCATACCTTTCTGCTTCAGGTAAACATATGTCCAGTGGACTTGGGGATTTGCCTCCAAATGTATTTTTATTTTACAAAATACTTGTTATCAACATTCAAAGCATAAGACGCAGTCAGTCTGTTGCATTTAGAATAAAGAAAACACCCTTTCCCTTCAAGATGATGCAAGTAGTGAAGGTATGCTGCACTTATCAATAGAGTGAGGTGCCCATGCTTCTGAGTATCCCAGGCATTAGAAAAGGTGTGTATGGCAGCACAGGATGCATTCTGCCGAACATGAATGAACCTGCTAGTCTTCACAAGCCTAGAAATATCTAAAGCTATTCCTAAGACATTCAGGAGCACTTAAAGTGTTTAAGGACTTTGAAAATATACCTTTTTTTTTGTTATCTTGCATGGGATGTGTGCAGTGGCAAAATCCTACTCTTCCCAGCTCACTAGCTACCCATTCCCAAGTAAGAGAACTTCTCTGGAGAAGACTTATGTTGTCCCCAAGCCCTTGCCCTAAGCAGCCATTCGAGACCGTCACCAGGAAAAAGTCAACATGAGAATGGCTTAAAAGCTTTCTCATGTCCCCAGACCCTACCATATCACATGGTCTAAGGGTTTATGATAAAACTGGATAACTCTACAAGTTTTTCCAATTTGAGTTCAACAGACTGTGTACATGGTGACAACTCCTGACAGGAATCTGGAAATGGCATTCTCCCTCGGGAGGTAACGTAACTTCTGGGAAACAAGGCCACCAATAATAGATATTATTTCAGCTCCTATCATCAAGTTGGTAGCAGGAACCCCAATGGGAATTTGATCTAGCTCTCTGTTTCAGAATGAAAAGTTATATTAGCTTTATTTAAAAGAGAGATTAAGATCATTTAGCCAATGCAGAGGATGTGATAATTAGAATAAGAAAATTTACTTATTGGGGTGCCTGTCTGGCTCAGTCAGTAGAACATGTGGCTCTTGATATTGTGGTCATGAGTTCAAGGCCCACATTGGGCATAGAGCTTACTTAGAAAAAATAAAATAAATAAAATTTCCCGACTAACTCCCAAAAGAATCTATTCACTTAAAAAAAAAGAAAAAGAAAATTCACTTACTGGATGATTACAGAATGCCAGACAATGTACATGAGACACTTACTATATATCTCTATTTTTCAGATAAAGAGACAGGCTTAGGGAAGACGTGTTGCTCCTCCAAGGTCACATGGACTGAAAACTGGAAATTCAGTACAAAAATTCAGGCAGGCAAACACCAAAGCTACTTCCACACAGATATTATGTATTTTCCCCAGCAGCCCTCATCCCTGCTCCCATTATCTGGAAGCATCACTTCTAATTTTCTGGTACAATCATCTTTCCTCTTTCACTAGAACAAAGTGATTCTAGTGGTGGCCGCCAATCACAGTGGTCACCTTCCTAGACACAATGATGGGTGTTGACCCTGCTATACCAGACAGCCTGAGTGCTTCTCTGGGACTTCAGCTCTGCTCAGCCCCTCTGACAGTGAAGCTGTGAGGACAAGAGCCATCAGAGCCAGAATGAAGAGCCTGTCGAAGAAGCTGGCTTACAGGAGAAAACGGAGAGCCACCCCCCACCCCGAGTAAGAGGGACTGGCAAAAAGAATGCAACTGTTCCTAGCATCTCTGAAGCCTGGTTGCAACACTGCTCACTTTCTCTTTGGCTGATGGAACTGATAAAGTCCTCCTTGTGCCCAGATTTGGCCAAGTTGAGCTTCTAGTATAGTCCCTAACTGGGATCTTTAAAGGGAACAACTGTGGATTTTAGTTTATTTTTGTTCTTGTTTTAGTCTTCTATATGGTGTTTCCATGGAGTAGAAACTCAAAATAAAAACATAAAAAAGAAAATGTAGCCTAGAATACTAACTGACCCTAGCTTCCTTTTTCTTGAATGAATATTCAAGATAAATTAATATGCTAAATACACTAATAATCTGAGGAAAACAATTACTTCGAAATGGAAATGGAGAAATTTGACTTTATAAAGGAAAGTCAGGCTACATTCTTTCCTCTCTCTGCAAGCTTTTGTATATGATGAAATAAGTCTTCAAGATAGGTTTCAAAGAGGCAGAGGAGGCAATTGGTTAAAAAAAATTAAAATAAATCCAGACAGAGAACTTGTGTCAGGATGTGGACATTCTGTTTTATGATAAGAATCAAGTCACTAGGAGAAGAGAAATAAGTTTTATATATCGAATATTGTAACAGCTAACTTTTTCTGAATGCTTACTGTATATAACACAACACAAGGTATATAACAACATTTTTCACAGTCCTATTAATCAGGATTCTAAATAGTAATTTCTTCCCCCTGGTACAACAAACAAGAAAACTGAAAGAGAACATTTAACAAGGTAGCATAAGGGTGCCTTTCTAGTCAGTGGTGGGAATGGGTTACCATATGGTAATCAAAGTCCGTGGCTTGTGGATTTTATTTTTTTTAATATTTTATTTACTTATTCATAGAGACACACACAGAGAGAGAGGCAGAGACACAGGCAGAGGGAGAAGCAGGCTCCATGCAGGAAGCCTGACGTGGGACTCCAGGATCACACCCCAGGCTGCAGGTGGCGCTAAACTGCTGCGCCACGGGGGCTGCCCAGTTTATGGATTTTACAAATTGCTTCAAAGTCTATGGTATTAGAAGCTATGGGGTTAGATAAAAGCCAAAAGCCAAAAAAAAAAAAAAAAAAAAAACCCAAGCAAAAACAAAAACTAGAAGGCAATTTAGTTAAGTGAGGTCAATGTGAATTTTATTACTTAACATCAAGTAACAAATAATGAATCATCAAATAACACAATATGATAATACATATTAAATGTCATTTTCAGAAGTTCTTAAACTATGGGGAAGGAAAGCTGTTTAACTTAAAGTTGACTTAAATCTGGTAGGTGTACAATTCAAAAAGAAATGAAAAAAAAGGAATGGATTTGTACTAATTTCTGCATACAATCATAGTTTGTCTCCTACAGTAATCACGAATGCACATTAGGAAAGGCTTGATTAAAGTGTTATTAGCAAGCTGTATATCTGCTTAGCCAATGGAAACTTCTGTGCATACTCAGAGATAATTTTCCAACCCGATCAGATGTAGAGTGGTATGGCACATGAGCTCCTTCCAGGATAACTTCATGTTGGATCCCTCCAAACCAGCAAAACACTGTGAGTGGTTCTATCACCTCTGCACTCACAGCGCATTCAACTTTCTAATGGTTCCCAATGACTTGAGGAGTTCTATCTTCCCAGACTCAATTCAACTTTGCTATATTCTCTGATTATTTCAAGTTGTGGGAACAATTTCTAAGGCAGATTATGTTGGAAAATTCTCTTCAATCACCTACTTTTTTATTATTCATTTTATAGTCTCACTTTTTGTCGTTGCAGTCTTGGACTTCCTATAAAATGGAGGAGATAGTTGATAGACACTGGGCGGGCATCTTCATTAGATATAACTCTTGTTCTAAACACCCCATCTTAGTTCTCAGACTTAGGGTGCCTGAGTGGCTCAGTCGGTTAAGCATCTGACTCTTGGTTTTGGCTCAGGCCATGATCTCAGGGTTGTGAGACTGAGCCCCACGGTGGGCTCCACTCAGCAGAGAGTCTACTTGTGAATATTCAATCACAATGTCTGAGCAGAGTCAGACATTATTAGATGAAAAACAAGAATATGCATGAGGGAGAATCAAGTTGGTCAGTTGCTTACATTGTTTTCTGTTCCCTCAGCAGTTGTTACAATTTAATTCACTTAAAAAGGAAAATTAATACGTGAGTTTCTCAGAAAATTTCTTCTATTTATTGAATGTAAGGATGTCTTTTATTAATCTTAATGTTAGTGAGTTAGAGCTATAGCTAAGTAACTGTCTCCAGGTTATAGTCTGTCAAAGTCCTAAGGGTATTCAAGTCTTCTGCCTCCCAAAATATTTACTTGACAATACAAAGATAAAATTTTAACTATAGATGTGTCTGCATTATATCAAAGTGGCAGATTGATTCAGCTGGGGAAAAAGCATATGCACATTTATGGCACTGTATAGTCGAATGTATAAACTGACATTTTTCTAATTTTTTTCATTTTCATTTGTATGCTGTGAGATTATAGCTGAAATATGACAAAGACTAAGTTAATAATTGAAATTCAGAGTAGGGTTGCCTGGGTGGCTCAGTTGATTAAGCGTCTGACTCTTGGTTTCAGCTCAGGTCATGATCTCGGGGTCCCAAGATAGAGCCTATATCGGGCTCTGCAGTCAGCATGGAGTCTGCTTCTCCTTCTCCCTCTACTCCTCCCTCCCCCATCCTGTGCACATGCACTCTCTCTCTTGAGAATAAATAAATAAAATCCTTAAAAAAATTCAGAGTAGCCAATTTTGAAAAGCACTCATTATGTTGGTAATCCATACATACTGTACTTTTGGACACACACTTATTAACAAAACCTGTTTCCTCTCATCCTTGGCTGTACTTTTAATGATCATCACAATCAAGCATTTCCTCTGCCTGAGATACAGCACAGTGTGAAATGCACTAATTTCTTAAGATGTAACACTTGCAGCAATGCACAGAGAGTACTGAGGATCTTCATTTGGTGTCATGGTGACAGCATGGCTCTCTTTGGTTTTGCATAACTCTACACTGGAGACATTGTATATAATGCAGTGAAAAAGAGACCTGGCTTGGGAGGTCTTGTCACAGCTGTGTTATCATCTTAGTGGAGGAATGTGACAGAGAATCATTTAGCCCCTTTCAGCCTCTTGAAAAGCTCAAAAAGAAAGGAAGGGAGGAAAGGGAGGAAAAATTCAAAGGGAAGGGAAGGAAATAATAAAATACAAAAGGGAGGAAAAAAGAAAAGAAGAAATAAGTGTAGTTAGCTGAATAATGGCCCCCAAAAATATCAATATCAAATCCCCCAAGCCTGTATATGTTATTTTATATGACAGAATAGACTTTGAAGTTGGGATTTAATTTAGAATCTTGATATGGGCAGATTATTTTGGATTTTGCAGGCAGGCCTAAATGCAGTGCCAAGTGACCTTACTGACAGAGGCAGAGGGACATTTTACACAGAAGAGTAAGCAGTGTGACCACGAAGGCAGAGATTGGAGTAATGGCCAAGGAATTCCAGCAGCTACCAGAAACTAGAAGAAACAAGAAGCAGTTTTTTCCTCTATAGCCTTTGAAAAGCTTATAACTCTGTGGACACCTTGATTTTGGCCCAGGGATGCTGATTTTAGATTTGCAGCCTCCAGAAGAGTGAGGAGATAAATTTCTATTGATTTAAGCTATAGAATTTGTGCTAATTTATTACAATAGCCATAGAAAGCTAATACGAGAAGCTGAGCAAAAATACAAATATTAGTATTGTTATGTATTATTAGTTTGCTAGAGCTACCATAACAAAATACTATTGTCTACTTGGTTTAAACAACAAACATTTATTTTCTCATAGTTCTGGAGGCCAGAAGTCCAAGATCAAGGTGTGAATAGACTTGATTTCTCCTGAGGCTCTTCTCCTTGGCTTGCCTTCTCCCCGTGTCCTCACATGATCACTCCTTGGTGTGCATGGCAAATCCCTGGCGTTTCTTTGTGTCCAAATTTCCTCTTATTATAAGGGTACCAGTCATGTTGGATTAGGGCCCACACTAACTACCTTATTTCAACTTAATCGTCTCTTAAAAAGGCCTATCCTCAAATATAGTCACGTTCTGAGGTACTAAAGGTTAGGGCTTCTGCATATAAATTTGGCAGGACACAGTTGATCCCATAACAACATGTAAAAGCTATATATTATTTTCTGCTTCACTCAATATCTTCCCTGAAACAAAAACAAGATATGTTCGATCTCTTCATTGGTTCAGCAAGTGTTAAACCCCTTTTATATATTAAGAGGCATGTTTTCTGCTGAGAATAACATAATAAATGTGAAATCGCACTTCCTCTCAAAGTTTTCAGAGTATAGGTAGAGTGATAGGTAAAATGATCATTACAGTAAAGTGATATGTTCTAAGTACAGTTGTAGCTTAGAAAGAAGAGAAATCAATTGTGTTTGAAGTTTGGAGATAGGGAATAAACACTATTGATAGAGAATTATTGAATTGGATCAGTAGGAGTAGTAAAATTTCACCCACAAAGGAGCTGAGGAAATGGTGATCCTCTGAGAAAGAATATGTACAAAATATAGAAGAGATGAGTATATAGAATTTTAGGTAGTTCAATAGAAGGCAGATCCTTGGATTCAAAAGAAAGCATGTAATGAGAGGAGGTGGAAATCTACTCATAAATGGGCTGTTTTGCCATCCTAGAAATGTGAATTTTCTTCCAGGCAATGATGGAAAAGTGAAAATATTAACCAAAGAAATCCTATGATTAGATTTTTAGCAAGAAAGTATGGAGGATGAAATAGTACAGAGAAGAAATGAAAAAAGGTGGACACAGTAAGAAATTAGAGAGGCCAAAAGAAAAATGGGGCCTGCGTTAGGGCAAGATCAGCATGACTGAGGGAAGAGTAAGGATGTAAAGGGTAGAAAGAAAGAAAACGGACTAAATTTAGAATTGGATACATAATAGAAAGAAGGAGGTATATAGAATACCCTAAACTAGAATAAAGGATATTGTTTTATAGTGGATTATTGATGGCACAAATGAACTCAGGCTTAGACATGTGTTTAAGGCACTTATAGCGTAACCAGGTAGACATCTTTGCCCTGGCAATGGGAGTGATGGATCAAGGAGCCAGGAGCCCTATCTGTAGTAGAGATTTAGATTTAGATATATCAAGTTATAACTGGCTACTAATAACATCATTGTAGACAAAGTCACTGAATGAGAAGTTATACTGTAAGAATGAGTAGAGGGTTATCCCATGAATTCTATGGAAATCAACTCTTCAGTTATAAACAGTGAAAAATCGAGTGGCTCAGTCAGCTAAGTGTCTGCCTTCGGCTCAGGTCATGATCTTGGGATCCTGGGATCAAGCTTTGCATCGGGGTCCCTGCTCAGTGGGGAGCCTGCTTCTCCCCCACTCCACCTGGCCCCACTCATGCTCTCTCTCTCTCTCTCTCTCGCAAATAAATAAATCTAATCCTAAAAAAAAAAAAAAAAAAACTGAAAAATCAACGGTGATTACAAAAGCTGGAAAAGAACTGGAATAAAATGGTACTACAAAAAGTCAAGTTCACTAACATTGGGGAAGGGAGTGGATTCTAGTGTCAAATACAGAGTAAGGTGAGGAAATATGATGACAGTGTCCACTGCATTGAGAATTAGGAGATCATTGATAATATTGACAAGAGTAGTATCAATGAAGGGATGAAGGGAAAAATAATTACAGTGAGAATAAAGAAAATGGGAAGATGAAAGATTCATTTTTACATCTAGCTTTTAAAGGTTTTTATCGTACAGCTAATCTTCAGGGGGCACCTGGGTGGCTTCATTAAGCATCTGACTCTTGATTTTAGCTTGGATGAGTATCTCAGGATCAGGAGATCAAGCTCTGCATTGAACTCCATATTGTATGTGGAGCCTGCTTAAAATTCTCTCTCTTCCTCTCCCTCTGCCCCTCTCCCCACTCATACATAGTCTCTCTCAAATAAATAAAAAAATAAATAAATCTTTAAAAAATTTTTTAAAACTTCAACTAATCTATAGATCATATTGTATAATATATATATATGCGTTGAATCACAATTATATACAACTCAAACTTAAAAGTTTTTTTGTGTATCTGTGTATATTTCCCTCCTCACATGCAGCCATTGTCAACAAGTTGATGCATAACCTTCTGTTTTGTTTATCGTACCTTCATGTGAATATATGCATTAAGCACATACGTATTTTTAAAGCAGTATCTAAAATCTATAAAAAAGATTGATAGACTTTGCCTTATTAAAATAAACATTTTTATGACAAGATAATTTATGAATTTTGAAGATAGAAGACTGGGAAACAATATTTTTATTATATTCAGTGTACAGGAATGGGTATCCAGAATACACAATAACTAATTACAAATCAAGTGGAAAGCCAAACAATCCAATAAAAAAGTGACAAAGGTTATAAACATGAAATTCAAAAAAAGCAAATATAAATGATAGATTTCCATATGAAATATATTCAACCTCATTGATAATCAGGGAGATTCAAAATAAAGCAATAATGTAATATCATGTTATCATCCATCTATTGTTGAAGCTGAAAGGAAAAAGGTACTCTTGCACACTGCTATAAGTGTGTGATTGGAGAATTTTTAAAGGGCAATTTTTGCAATATGTATCAAAATGTTAAATACACATAGTTTTGTCCCAGCAATTATCCTAATTTCTCTAAAAATACACATATATACAGCGATATAAGTACTATGATGATCATTGCTGGATTATTTGTAATGGCAAAAAAAGAAAAAGAGAAGCTAGATGTCCTTCGAAAGTGGAGTAGGTAAATAAATCACTATATATGTATACCCACACATACACACAAATGTAGATGGTGTTTTCTTATCATTTTCAAATTTTATCTCATAGTTTAGTAGGTAACAGTTAAGAACTGTTATTGATTATAACAGAAGAATCAGTAGGAGAGGGAAAGTTCACAGATGCAATGCAGTAAGAGAAAAATAGATTGTGGTAAGATAAGGGAAAACTCTGATGCCTTCTATGACCAAGGAGCCTGGAGAGTAGAAAGGAATGTGGGGCCATTCCTTGTTGATTAATGTGGAGGAAATATGTGGTATAACCTGGAGCAGGAGACAAGTTTCCATAAAGCAGCACTAGCTGCTACGTACTACGTTTATTATTATTCAAAAAGGTGTAGAATAAAATTACATTTGTAGAAGGGATACACATTTCTATGAGGAATGCATTTGTGCATTTGATTTCGAATACCTAAGAAGGCTAGGTGCAAACTAAAAGTGTAAGTCTCCATCTTTACCCTTCCCCCCTTAACACCAGTGACATTGAAGACCCCAGAGCTTATCTTCCACCCCTGCAGTATTCCCATCCTCTAGTCAAGGAGCACGGACACTAAGAAGTATGAAGTCCTCTTCTTGCAAAGCTAGGAGGAATTATAACAAGGAGAGTATCACCGAAACTCAGCAGCTACGTGAGATAACCTTTCTTATTTTAGAGAAAGAGAAAGAGAGAATGCTCGAGTGGGGCTAGGGAGTAGGAGAGAGAGAGAATCTTTTTTTAAATGATTTTATTTTATTTTATTTTAAAGAGAGAGTGTGCAAGCGGAGGGGGCCAGCAGAGGGAGAAAGAAAGCAGAGTCCCTGCTGAGCAGGGCTGGATCCCACTACCCTGAGATCATGACCTGAGCAGAAATCAAGAGTTGAACACTTTAACTTACTGAACTACCCAGGTCCCCTGAGGTCATAACCTTTCCAACACCCATGGCATGACTTGGAGGAATGGGGGAAATAGGCACTGAGATTTTCTTCTGATGCAAGAGTGAGGCATTCAGGGTAAGGGGTAAAGAATTAGGAAGATGACTAGAAAAACATTTTTTGAAGGATAGAGCTATGAGAAATAGACAAAGAAAGGGAGAAAATTAAGGAAGGAGGAAGCACCCAGATATTCTTTTAGAAAAAACTAGAGTCTGTAGCAACTAACTCAATAATTCAGTAATGGGTTGTTTTTCATTAGACTATCTTGTGCATATGAGGTTTAAGGCAAGTGAGTAAAGTGGTATTATGTACAAGTAGAAGAGTTTGTCTCATCTATGATTGCCTAAATAACATTAATATGGAATCAAATTTTAGAGGAAGATCAATCTTCACAGGATATCCCAGCAGGAAAACAGGAATGCGATCACACTAACCAGCCATTCTAACATTTCAGCATATGTCAGAGCTTGTTTCAATACAGAATGCAAGCTCTGTCCTAGGCAACTAGTGAAAAAAAAGTGCAGTAAATCTAAAGTAACAAGAGGAAAGAAAGTAATAAGAGCAGAAATCAATAGAAAATGGAGAAAATTGATAAAAACAAAACTTGATTCTTTGAAAAGATCAACAAAATTAATAACCACTTAGCCAGAATAATAAAAATAAAAGAGATAAAACACAAATCAACAGTATCAAAAATGAAAATCAACAATATTAACACTACTGATTCCACCGGCATTAAAGTGATAATAAGAGAATGCTATTAACTCTATGTCCATAAATTCAATAAATTAGATGAAATAGACCAATTCCCTGGAAGACACAAGATACCAAAACAACTCAAGGAGAAAGAGGTAGCCTGAATACCCCCAAATATATCTTAAAATATGAACATATAGTTAAAATCCTTCCAAAAAAGAAAACTGTAGTCCCAACTGCAGTTTAATTGTAGAATTATTACCAAAGTTTAAGGAAGAAATAAGACATTTCTATGCAACCTCTTCCAGAAAACACAAGAGAAGAGGACACTTCTTAACTCATTTTGTAAAGCCACCATTACCTTAATACTCAAACCAAACACAGGCATTAAAATTAAGTGCAACTACATGGTAATTTCCATAGATGCAAAAATCCATAAGGAGATAATAGCAAGTCAAACCCAACAACATATAAAATAAAAATACATCACAACCAATGGAGTTCATCATATGAATCCAAGGCCGTTTCAATGTACAAAACCCAATTAATATAACTCAGCATGTTAACACGCTAAGTAAAAATATATGGATAGATGCAGAAAATCATTTGACAAATTTTTGTACCCATTCATGATTAAGACACACTCAAAATCTACTAACAGAAAGAAGCTTCTTTAGCCTAAATGAAGCTCTGTACAAAAACAACAACAACAAAAAAAACCTGCAACTTACATTATACTAAAAGGTATAAGATTGAATGTCTTTACCTAAAGGTTAGGAATAATGTAAGGTTGCCTTCTCTAACCACTACTATTCAACATTTTATTAGAAGTACTATCTACAGGGATCCCTGGGTGGCGCAGCGGTTTAGCGCCTGCCTTTGGCCCAGGGCGTGATCCTGGAGACCCGGGATCGAATCCCACGTCAGGCTCCCGGTGCATGGAGCCTGCTTCTCCCTCTGCCTGTGTCTCTGCCTCTCTCTCTCTCTCTCTCTCTCTGTGTCTATCATAAATAAATAAAAATTTAAAAATTAAAAAAAAAAAAAAAAGAAGTACTATCTACATTAATAAGGCAGGAAAAAGAAACACAAGACATATAGATTGAAAAGGAAGTCATAAAAAAACTTTCTTTTTCTCAAATAACATGATTTTCTATGTAGAAAATTAAAAAAAAACTACTACAAAACTAGAACTAATAAGTGAGTTTAGCAAGACTGCATGATATGGGGTTGATATACAAAAATAAATTGTATTTCTATATGACAGCAAAGAATTATTGGAATTTAAAATTTTAAAAAAAGGTAATATCATTTACAATTACACATCCAAAATGATTGCTGGTTCTTTTTTTTTTTTTTTAGATTTTATTTATTTATTCATGAGAGACACACACAGAGAGAGAGGCAGAGACATAGGCAGAGGGAGAAGCAGGCTCCACACAGGGAACCTGACATGGGACTTGATCCCAGAACTCAAGGATCACACCCTGAGCCGAAGGCAGACGCCCAACCGCTGAGCCACCCGGGCATCCCTGTGACTTTTGGTTCTAACAAAATACATGCTGGATCTCTATCTCTATGTGTAAAACTATAAAACCCTGACAAAAGAATCAAAGAAGTTCTAAGCAAATTGAAAGCTACATTGTGTTTATGCATTGGAAGACTTAATACTGTTAAGTCAATTATCCTTAGTTTGATATGTAAAATCAACAGAATTCTAACCAAATCACTGCAAGATTGTTTCTAGATATTGACAAACTGATTCTAAAATATATACCATAAGAAAAAGGTACTAGAATAACCCCAACAATTCTGAAAAAAGAACAGTCAGATGAGTCACATTACCCAATTTTAGGAATTTACTATAATGCTATAGTAAACAAGACAGTGTAATATTGGTGAAATAATAGATATGTAGACTAACAGAAGACAAAAGAGAGCTTAGAAATAGACCCACACAAATACAAGTCAATAGATTTTTTTTTAAGTCAATAGATTTTTGACAAAAGTGTAAAGACAATCCAGTAGAAAAAGGCAAATCTTTTCAACCAATGGTGCATGCACAATTAGCGTCCATATGCTTAAAAACACAAACTTTGAAATATACCTCATACTTACCCAAAGTTTAAGTCAAAAGGAATCATATATGTAAACATAAAATGTGATTATACTGATATGTAATATATACTGATACAAGAAACAAGTGATTGAATGAGTGAATGAATGAATAAGTAAATATGGGGAAGGAAGACAAATTTTCCTTATAGAATAGTTCCAAATAATTCATGTAAAAACTTCCCAGGAAGTGGATCTAAATTCTCCCCCACTTTCCTTAAATATGGACTAGTCTTAATGAACTGATTCCAAAGAAAAGGGTATGGATGAGAGGTAGAGTAACTTTTCATTGGAGAAGCTTGGCCAGTGTTGGTTTCTTAGTTTTGACAAATGTACCATGGTTTTTAAGATGTTAACAACAGGAGAAACTAGGTAGTGGGATATATAGAAACTCTTTGTAGTAAATCTAAAATTGTTCCATAATAAGATTTTACTTAAAAAATTCTTGGGATGCCTGGGTGGCTTAGTGGTTGAGCATCTGCCTTCAGCTCGGGTCATGATCCTATGGTCCAGGGATCGAGTCATGGAGCCTGCTTTTTCCTCTGCCTCTGTCTCTGCCTCTCTCTGTGTCTTTCATGAATACATAAATAAAATATTTTTAAAAAATAAAAAATTCTTACTTCCAAACTTAAATAAAAATAGTTCCTAAGATTCCTGAACACACACACACACACACATACACACACATATAGATTGCTGGATCTCAGGAGGCTGCCTAGTGATTTTCCTGACAGGGTATTTTTTCTAATGATTCTCACCTGCCTCATCTGGCAGTAAAAGCAGTGGAACTCACCACACAGATTTTTGGCCTCCTGTCTCTGTATTCACAGAGATTCATACAAGAAGCCAAGAAATAATGGTCTGGGCTGATAGCAAGGTTCACCCTACTGCTGGACCTGGTGTTATACATCTGTCCCTTGTTTTACCTGCAAAGTAATTAAACTCTATACAAAATCCTGGTATACCAGAGCTTTTGAGACCCAAACTTTCTTGCCATCTGTATACTCTGAGAATTACTGAGCGGCAGATTGTGCTTGGAAAGCATTCTTCATTCTCCAAACAGGCATTTATCAATCAGCAAATTCAGTGATTTCAAAATCTCCACTGAGCAAACATCACGGCTCATTTGGCAGGCTTGGAAGACAGTTCACGTTTCCAGGAGCCGACTCAGAAATACTTTGGGAAATGTTTTTACATGCTGTCCTGCCAAATCTCCCAGTAGACAAGTATGCTCATTTCCTACTCACTGCCAGGCTATGTTCCAAACCCAGGACTAGGAGACAGACTGTTTCCAGCCTCCAAAGGAAGGAAGATTCAACTACTAGAGACAAATGCTGGGGTAAATAAGCCCTATGACCTAAACCAACTTGGGCACCCACATCTATCGAGTTTTTTTTGTGCATACTCAGCAAGAGCTGTCAAGAAGTTCGACATGGATAAGGGTTGAATAGGGTCCAAAGCCTCACTTTCAGGTTATTAAACATGCCAGCCTCAGATCAAATTCTAACATGTCTCCATTTACTGATTACCCATTATCAAGGGTCCATAAAGTAGTTCATGCAACTTGGAATTGACACCTGATAACTACATTTTTAAACAAGATGATCCTGAAACATACAAAACTGTTAAAACTATGACCACAAGCATATATCAGAGCTGATGACTGCTTTAGCTGCCTCCCATTTGGTCTTTAGGGGCTGGAAGAGATCAAGAAAGAACTGATGGAAGGATGCCCAGGAAAGATAACATTTGAGGCAGATTGGATATGCATTACACATTTTATTAAGTGTTTTTTAATAAAGCATAAACATTACCTGGGGAGATTATTCTTAAATACATAGGTATGGGACCTACCCCAAACATACTGAATCTTCATGCTTGCTATTGGAGAGTCATATGTTTTTCAAAAGCTCTATGTTCAGTTCCAATGCACAGTCATGTTTGTGAATCACAGATACTGAGCTAGCCAAATGCCACTTTCTGTTTCTCCTGCTCCAGTTCTAGAGCTTCCAGCAACAGAAAAATATTGTGCATCTCTCTACCTAGAGTTGTTAATTAGCACTGGTTTCTCAGGCAAGTCATTTAATATATCACAACTTCAGTTTTCTCATAAGAAGTCACTTTAAACATAAGCCAATACAGATATGCTCATAAAATGTTATCCCAACACCAGTTATCCAATTAGCTGCAAGTCTTTGTTACCGGTGTGGTGGGAGACAACATTTTGATAATAATGAAGGCTTTTCTTTTTCCCATTTTTTTTTATAATCTGGAATCCTTGACTCATTGGATCATTGGTGTTATTTAAGTCAGAGGAGGGCTAATCCAACTGACAATAAAGAAGTCAAGTGAGTTTCTGAGTAATTTTTTATATAGAACACAAATGAGTTATGAAACCTGAAATTTCACTAAACTCAGCATTGAAAGAAACAGACCTAGAATTTATGCTATATGCATTCTACTCAAAAGGTTCTATAAGGATGTGAGAAGCATTTCCTGCCCCAATCCTGATGCAGAATCCATGCATTTGCTGTAGGGAAAGAAAAATAATTGGCAGAAGTGATCAAGGAAGTTAAACTGTGGATTAGATATCCCTGCCCTATTTCCTAGGGTTTGTTGTTTGATAGAAATTCAGATAGCTATATTGGGACCCAAGCACAAAGAGGGGTGAAAGGTCCCTGGAGAAGTCCCAAGGCGACTTTTGTGGCTGAGTTTAGAGTAGCAAGTTGTGAGTAAGTATACTCCTCAGTATGGTAAGTTGTTGGGGAGGGACAGTGAATCTGAAAGTGGCTTACATCCTTCAAAAAGACAAAAAAAATGGCTAAAAGTGTGCTGAAGACTAAGAGAACCTCAAAATGAGGGGAAATGGGGATATATATTGATTTGCAATAAACTCAGCACTGCAGAGCAGAGGGGCATGAATGTTTAAGTCCTAAGGGCAGTGGATAGATGTCAGCCAACAATATCTTTTAAAACTATTCATTTCAGCCAAAGCAGTTTTTAGTAGGCTCCAGTGTTAAGTTATATACAATAAGTTGCATATATCACCAAGTACTGGCTTATTTATAAATCCCCCTGGAACATACATCATCTCCAGGGCAAATAGAAGGAAAGGGGAGACAAGAAATTCCTGAACTAAGGAGAGTGCCAGAGAGTGCTACCCTAAAAGAGGTTGAGTTTCAAACTAGAATTCACCTTCAATTTGAACAATTAAATTTTTCAGTACTGAGCTGAAGTGAAAGTTCAATATCTAATTTAAGTTCAGTTATAGATGCAAAAAGATAGGGACATATTTGTCCTTTTGTGGTTGGTGACTATATTCAATAAATATTTCTCTCAGGATAATTTTGCTTTCTTGATTAAAGAAAAATTATTTACTTTTTATCAGATGTCTCTACCCTTTGATGAATATGTTAATTTGTCCAGAATTTAATTAATATGTTAATTCTGTCCAGAATTTAGTATACCCAAATAGTGTCTATTTTATGCAAGATAGCTCATTCAGTATAAATTATTTGTTTGTAACTCCTCTTTTTGTTTCCTACATGATTTAAAATGCATATTTATAAAATAGTAACTATACATCTATGTTAATGCATACATAATTTTTAAAGGTATAATCTGTGACAATAACATAACAATGGGAAGATTTTTATAATAGAAGAATCTGTGGATGCCACTGAAGCTAAATTGGTATTAATTCAAAATAGATGGCTATAAATTTAGTATGCTAATTGTAGTTTTCACAGTAACCACTAAGAAAATACTTTATAAATATATACAAAAAGAAATGAGAGAAAAACCAACGTGATATGCTTCAAAACTTAAATACAAAACAAGGCAGAAATGAAGGCAATTGGGGGGGAAAGGAATAAGAAATCCATAAAAGTTAACAAAATGGCACTAGTAAATCCTTCCTCATCAGTAATTACTTTACATGTAAGTGAGTTAAACTCCACAAACAATAAACAGAGATTTGTACAATGAGTTAAAGAAAAGCACACCATAATCCATGTATCTGCTCTCTGCATGTGATTTTAAGTCCAAAGACACAAAACATTGAAATTGAAAGGATGGAGGGGTGCCTAAGTGGCTCAGTTGGCTAAATGGCTGCCTTTGGCTCAGGTCATGATCTCAGGGTCTTGGAATCTATCCCTGCATCAGGCTCCCTGCTCAGCAAGGAGTCTGATTCTCCCTCCTCCCCTGCTCATGCATGCTCTCTCTCTCTTTCCCAAATAAGTACATAAAATCTTAAAAAAAGAAATTGAATGGATGGCAAAAGATATTACATGCAAATAGTAACCAAAAGGAAGTTGGAGTAGATGCACTAATATCAGACAAAATAGAATGAAAATTAAAAAAAATAATTGTTACAGGTGACAAAGAAGGATTTTATATTGTGACAAATGGGTTGATTCATCAAGAAGAGCTGAAGAAATTAATAAAGATCTAAAGAACTAGAAAAATATCTTATGTTCATGGTTTGGAAAATTTTATATTGTTTAAATGATAATATTACCCAAAGCAATCTCCAAATTTAATGTACTTACCAAAAAAACTCCAATGGCTTTTTTTTGCAGAAATGAAGAAGCCAATCCTCAAACTCATATAAAATTTCATGGGGCTCCAAACAATGGGGCAAAACAATCTTGAAAAAAAAGAACAAAGTTGGAAGACTCATACTTCCTGATTTCAAAACTTGTTAAAAAGATACAGCAACTCAAACGGTGTACCACTGGCCCAAAAAGCAGCATATAAATCAATGAAATACAACTCAGAGTCCAGAAATATACCTATTCATCTAAGGTCAATTGATTTTTGACAATAATGCCAAGACCATCTCTCTTAGTCTGTTAGGGACACCAAAACAAAATATTATGTACTAGGTGCTTAAAAAACAAATTTTTTTCTCTTAGTTCTAGAGGATGGATGTCCATGAGCAATGTACCAGAGGGTTGGTTTCTTCTTAGGCCATTCTCCTTGGCTTGCAGATGGCTGTCTTCTCCCTGTGTCCTAATGTGGCCTTGTCTTTGTTTGCATGCATCTTTAATGTCTCTTCATTTTCTTATAAAGAAATATGACACCAGACATATTGGATTAGGGCCTCACATTTATGACCTTATTTATCCTTAGTTACCTTCTTTAAAGCCCTATCTTCAAATGCAGTTAAAGTGGGGTTAGGACTTCAACATATAAATTTGAGAGGAATACCATTCAGTCCATAACACCATCCAAAGTAGATAATTCTCTTTAACAAATGCTGCTGGGATAATTGGATATCAATATCAAGTGAAATTGGACCCTTACCTCACCCCAGGTACAAAAAATAATAAAAAATTTTGATTGAGGGGATCCCTGGGTGGCGCAGCGGTTTAGCGCCTGCCTTTGGCCCAGGGCGCGATCCTGGAGACCCGGGATCGAATCCCACGTCGGGCTCCCGGTGCATGGAGCCTGCTTCTCCCTCTGCCTGTGTCTCTGCCTCTCTCTCTCTCTCTGTGACTATCATAAATAAAAAAAAAAAATTAAAAAAAAATTTTGATTGAATGTGTATGAAACAGCTAGAACTATGAAGTCATTACAAAGAACTATAGGACTAAATTTCATAACCTGGAATTTGCTGATGGACTCTTAGATAAGATACCAAAAGAATGACCAATACAATAAAAAATAAACTGGACTTTATCAAAGTGTAAAACTTACATTATCAAGAAGGTGAAAAGACATCTACAGAATGGAAGAGAATAGTTGCAGATTATACAATTGACCCTTGTATAGCACAGGGGTTAGGAGCACTAACCCCCATGCAGTCAAAAAATCTGTGTATAACCTTTGACCTCCCCCAAACTTTTTTTGTATATTTTTTATTGGAGTTCAATTTGCCAACATATAGCATAACACCCAGTGCTCATCCCATCAAGTGCCCCCCTCAGTGACCATCACCCAGTCACCCCAACTCCCCACCCACCTCCCTTTCCATTACTCCTTGTTCATTTCCCAGAGTTAGGAGTCTCTCATGTGCTGTCACCCTCACTGATGTTTCCCATTCATTTCCTCTCCTTTCCCCTTTATTCCATTTCACTATTTTTTATATTCTACAAAAGAATGAGACCATATAATGTTTGTCCTTCTCCAATTGACTTACTTCACTCAGCATAATACCCTCCAGTTCCATCCACATCAAAGCAAATGGTGGCTATTTGTTCTTTCTAATGGCTGAGGAATATTCCATTGTATACATAAACCACATCTTCTTTATCCATTCATCTTTCGATGGACACCAAGGCTCCTTCCACAGTTTGGCTATTGTTGACACTGCTGCTATAAACATTTGACCCCCGAAGCTTAATTACTAATAGCTTACGGTTAACTGGAAGCTTTACCAATGACATAAACAGTCGATTAACACATACTTTGCGTGTCATATGCATTATATAATGTATTACTACAATAAAGTAAGCTAGAGAAAAGCAAATGTTATTAAGAAAATCATAAGGAAGAAAAAATACATTTATAGTGCTGTACTGCATTTATCAAAAAATATCTTCATATAACTGGATGCAAACAGTTTGTGTTGTTCAAGGGTCAACTCTGATAAGAGTCTAGTATTCAGAATATACCAAGAATTCTTAGGGTGCTTGGGTGGCTCAGTTGGTTAAGCACTGGACTCTTGAACTCAGCCCAGGTCTTGATCTCAGGGTTATGAGTTCAGGCCTTGCACTGGGCTCCACAATGGGCATGGAGCCTACTTAAAAAAATTAGAGTTCTTAAAACTCAATAACAAAAACTCAAACAATCTAGTTAAAAAGTAGCTGAGGCTGAGTAGACATTTCTCCAAAGGTATACAAATGGGCAAAAAACACATGGAAAGATGTTCAACATTATTAGTCACTAGAGTAATGCAAACTACATGACAGTGAGGTACCACTACACATGCACGAGGACGGCTATAATCAACAAAACAGAAAATAACAAGTGTTGGCATATATGTGGAGAAATTGGAACCCTTTCATATACCACTGGTGAGAATGTAAAATAGTTCTGTAACTATGGAAAACAGTCCTTCAAAAAGTTAAATGTAGAATTGCCACATATCTAACAAGTCCACTCTGAAGTATTTATATACTCAAGAGAATTGAAAGCAAGTACTCAAACAAATAGATGTATTTACATGATCATAGCAGCGCTAGTCACAATAACCAAGTGTATGCACAGCCCAAATATGTATCAGTGGGTGAATGGAGTAACATATGTACATACAATGGAAACTTATTCAGCCATAAAAAAGTATTGGTACAATACCTGCCACAACACAGATGAACCTCAAAAACATTGTCTTAAATGAAAAGGTCACATATGTTGTGTGATTCTATTTACATGAAAAATTCAGTATAGGCATATTCATAGACATAGAAAGCAGATTGGTGTTTGCCAGGAACTGGTGAGTGAAGGAAATGTTAAGTGCTTGCTGAATGGCTACAGAGTTTCTTTGGGGATCATTAAAAGGTCTTGAAACTTGATGCAGTTGTACAACACTGTGAATATATTAAAATATCACTTAATTGTTCATTTTAAATGATTAATTTTAGGGCATGTAAATCTCACCTCAATGAAAATGAAAAATCCTTACAATCTCAGGCCAGCCCCCACTTAGGGTGCTACAACTAACACAATCATAATACTTGATGTGCAGAGATGGAACTTGTGCTGCCAGTTAAAGTACCAGATCTTACTGTCTCTTTTCCAAATTGCAGAGCAAAGACACATAAATTTGAACATTTCCAGAAAACTCAGCAACTTCCAGATTTTTCTCAGTATTTTGGGGGAGGAAATTCTGGATTTTCATCTTCACCATCTGTTTTCTTCTGGGTGACATATATTGTGGATGGTGGGGTATTTTATATTGTCACGTTAGGGTTGGCGTTTGGTCCACAGCCACTTTCTGCCTCTGCTGAGCTGCCTCTGACTTTGTCATCAATCCCATCTGCTGATGTCCGCTCTCTGACCTGATCTCTGATGCCAGAACTGCAAGAGATATATGTCATCCTCCTCATCTAAAACACTGAATCCCTTCAAATCCACTTAGCCTTCCTCAAACTATGCCTTTCTTGGACTCTAGGAATCACTGGATGTTCAAAATCTGCCTGATTCTCAAGACAGCATTACATTTCTTGTAATGCAAGAAATTTGGAGATACACGCAACCTGGGCCAGTCAGAATTTCTTTACAATTATACCTTCTCTGTGGCCATTTCTACCATGAGGCTACAGATGTTGGCATGTTGGGCACTTAGAGTTCCAGATGGAAAGTGGGGAGTAAATCATGCCTATGATCCTGTCTTATCACAAATTGGGAACTCTTTGGCTCTGCTTAGCAGCATCCTTTTCTCCATGACCTACATCAATTACTATTTCTCTGCTCTCCCAGTTCTCTCTTCTTTTCTGCTGAGCTGCATTCCTAGGAGCAGGAGAGACCTTTCATTATTATGGTTTCTTCAAACCTATGACTCATTGCTTTAGGTCTCACCTCTTAGTGTTCAAAGCAGAGCTTCTGGGACTCAATAAATATTTTTCAAGCAGCCCAACTCTTACAGTCAAAAGCTTTGGATATCAAGAATAGGACATTAGAGGTCTGAAGTCTTTGAACATGCAATTAACTTTTTTGTTTTGTGCTAAAATGCTGTATTTGTCGAATTTCGATTTCAGGTTAAGGTGGGCTAAGTTATTTAGATGCACTCTCCCACTCAAAATAACTCAAAACGTAAGATATTATTTATTTATTTATTTTTAAAGATTGTATTTATTTATTCATGAGAGACACACAGAGAGAGAGGCAGAGACATAGGCAGAGGGAGAAGCAGGCTCCCTTCAGGGACCCCAGGACCACAACCTGAGCCCAAGGCAGATGCTCAACCACTGAGCCGCCCAGGTGCCACACAGATAAAATTTATAAAACATCACTTTAAAAACACTAAAGAGTAAGTAAGATGATGGAAAAATTCCAGGCCAAGGTTTTACTGTGAAGTGAGAACCTGGGGAGCTTAGTCCTGCCTCACTGCCTTCTCAACCCTGAGAGATTTTGTGCTCCTTTCGTTTGGAGAATTAGATTCTCTAGTTTAAGTTGAGGGAAAGAGGAAAGTGCAGAGTACAAAAGTCAGGACTCAAGGTCAGCCTAGGGAGGGGAGTAGTCTGTGATTCAAAAAGGCTACACTCTTTGTTTTGGAGAAAACCAGAACTAAACTCATCCCCAGAGGATGCAGGAGAATCATTATGGTGCTGAGTAGACTGGGAGAAAAAAGAAAAAGAAAAACAATCAGTTACACATGGCCATAAACAGCCCTACTGTAGATTTGCTAAGGCAAAAAAGCATTGTAAAGATAGAAGATTCATTCCGTCAGGAAGATTTAATAATGTCATAGCCTCAACACACACACACACACACACACACACACTGGCAAAATATTCAAAATTACAATGGGCAAGGGATAAGCCCCAGAGTCATCATGGGAGATTTTAACGTAGTCCTTGTTTGGGTAACAATCACATAAAAAAACCAGTCAGGATAAAGATTTGAACACCATGAACAAATATGGCCTAATGGATGTGTGTGTGTGTGTGTGTGTGTGTGTGTGTGTTTGTAAATCACTTCACCCAACAACTGTACAGTACACATTATTTTCATTAACATAGAATATTCATAAATATTGATCATAAAGTTGATGTACTTCATTGTTGTAGCAAAAAGAAGGAAGCGATTATCATATAGGATGTTTTGTGCTGGTCTCAATAGTGATGCCATAAGCTAGGAATGCCTGGGGGCTCTCATCTGGGCATATACCGCCTGTGAGTCCCAGAAGACATTTCCCCGGTGTTGTAGCTGGACCAGTACTTGTGGTTCTTACTCTGATTACAAGATGCATATCAGCAACAGTCATCAGGGAAACTTTGCAAAAATATAGTTTATTACTCACATGTCTCGGAGCGTGCACAGCGGGGCGAGCCATAGTGCGAGGTTGCAGGGCAGATGAGGAGGGGGAGAGCGCAGGCCTGAGCTTCTGCATGAACTGGGTTGAGAAGGGGATGCCTAGGTTTCTACAGGTACACTCTTTATTGGTACACTCTTTAAAACATAACAGTGGGAATTAAAAAGTGGGAAGGGAAAAGTAGAGTCACTCAAAAGGTTAGTTATCCAGGACTTTTTATTTTTTTATTTTTATTATATTTAAGTTCAATTTGCCAACATATAGTATAACACCCAGTGCTGGGACACCTGGGTGGCCCAGTGGTTGAGCCACTGCCTAAGGCTCAGGGCGTGATCCTGGAGATCCAGTCCCACATCAGGCTCCCTGCAGGGAGCCTGCTTCTCCCTCTGCCTGTGTCTCTGCCTCTCTCCTTCTGTGTCTCTCATGAATAAAGACATAAAATCTTTAAAAAAAATAACACCCAGTGCTCATCTCATCATAGTGCCCATCACCCAGTTACCCCATCCCCCCCCCCCCCCCCACCTGCTCTTGTGAAACCCTTTGTTTGTTTTCCTGAGTCAGGAGTCTCTCATGGTGTGTCTCCCTCTCTAATTTTTCACCACTCAATTTCCCACTTCCCTTATTGTCCCTTTCTATCAGGCTTTCTAAAAGGGGAATTTCATGAGTAGGGTTTGCCAGGCTCTTCAACTAGTTGCTTAGTTGCAGAGCTGATAGTGTGTTTACCTGAGATGAATGTCTTTGAAGCTGATGCCTCAGCAATCAAAAGCTTAATGTCAGGTACTTACATTACAATCAAGAAAGCTAATTGTTAGGCATTTACACTACCCAGAATAGGCTTTACCCTGGTATGGGAGGGGCAGGAGGTTGTGCTGGATAAGGAAATGGAATGAATACACAGGTATTCACTTTTCAGTTTTCTATTAAACTATGCATTTATGTTTTATGGACTCTCTAGGTGTGCATTACATTTCACAATAAAGTTGATTAAAAAAAGAATAATCAATGCTTTATTTTCTTCTCAGATAACGCAAAGAACTTAATGCACTTTAATCTATCCCACTTCAGTTTAACGAATTATCACTGCCATGCATTTAATGCTACATATAAATCCACGACACATTATTAATATTTTATTGCAGTCAATGTGCATCTACCTATGTATTTACTGGGTTTTGTTCTTATTCCTTTCCTTTATCTGGGACCTTCCATCTGGAATCTATTTTTTTTTCTTCTACAGAGGTGTATCTATAGTTTGAATGTTCTCACAATTTCTAGTTCTTGACTAGATGTTTACATTGTGATCATTTATTACACAATACATGTATGTTTTATCTACATTACTATATGGAAGATAGCAATAAATTCAGAGAAGGTAAAAAAAAATAATAACCTTAGATTTTATTTTCCTTTTTTAAAGGATTTTATTTATTTATTCATTAGAGACATACACAGAGAGAGAGAGAGGCAGAGACAGAGGCAGAGGGAGAAGCAGGCTCCATGCAGGGAGCGCAAGGCAGGACTTAATTCCAGGACTCCAGGATCACGCCCCGGGCCAAAGGCAGGCACTAAGCCGCTGAGCCACCCAGGGATCCCCTTAGATTTTATTTTAAATATGTTTCGGATATACTAGCTTACTCTCATCCCACTGTTGGCTAAATATATGTGGAGGCCACTTTTAGGCAGCAGTAGAATGTAGGGAGGGCCCACAGCCACCTCCTGGTCTGAATACAGGCCCATTGGGTGCCCCACCTCAAGATATTCATAGGCCCCAACTGACTAATGGGCTACTTACAACCAGGCACAGTTACCAACAAAAGGGGAAACTCCAAACCTCCCATACCTCATCACTTTACATCTTTAAAAACAGCTCCCACCCACTGCCTCCTTGAAGACCGCCTCTTCTCTGCTGTCCTTCCCACAGCCCCCTTGTGGTGTATTTAGTAAACTTCCATCTCCTTTGTTCTGTCTCTGGTGCATTCTTGTCACTGCCTGTGCAGCCGGTTTCCACCTGACCATCACCCCACAATGTGGGGATCCCCATCCGATCGGGAGAGACACCACATTTAAACACTACATATAGCACATATTTCATTGTTGTCTCCCTTCCCCCCCCCCGTATGTCGTCTAACAATAATACATTTATAAAATAAATAGTGATGCTTTCCTTAGAAACCACAAAATCCAAGAGACATGCAGAATTGATCAAGTTAATGTGATATTTTTGGAGGGTCATGGGTTTGGAATATGAAAGTTTAAGGTTCAGATCTGGATACAGCCTTTTTTGCAGCTGTCTTAATTTACAAAAATTCCTTATCTAAAATTCCCAATAATTCATCTTTAAAATGAGGGATATCAGGGCACCTGGGTGGTTCAGACCGTTAAGTGTCTGCCTACGGCTCAGGTCATGACCTCAGGGTCCTGGGATTGAGCCTGGCATCAGGATCCCTGCTCAGCGGGGAGTCTGCTTCTCCCTCTCCCTCTGCCCCTTCCTTCCTCCCCCCAAATGCTCTCTCTCAAATAAATGAAATCTTTTAAAAAATATAATGGAGGACTTAGTACCATTTTTGCCCACTTCATAGAAATGTTGAGAAGTACTAATGAAGCCAAAATCATATAGGCCTATCACATAGCCTATTCATATAGGCTTTGTAAACTGATTAAATAACATATGACTTTAGTATTATTTATGTAGATACGGAGAAGAAAAATGAACAGTAAATATTTTGTGTAAACTGAACATGAGGCCATATTTAGATATGTGGTAAAGCATTATGGCATAATAAAAACAATAGGATTTTTTTTGGGGGGAGGGTCAGATATAATTGTGATAATTAACGTTTCTGCTCCACTGCCTGCTAGCTCTAGAATCTTTTGCAGGTCAACTTTTCTGGGTCTCTGTTTCCTCATCTGTAAAATGCAGTAATGATGTTTTTATTGATGCCTCAGGTACTGTGAAGATCAAATGGAACATTTTGTCTGTAGCGCCTGGGGAGTGGTAAGTGAGCCTTCTGTGTTAGTCTCTACAGTGCATATTCAGTACAAAGAATGCTGAGAAGAGAATCTGATGATGGTGTTCATAGAAAATGGTCTCTTCAGGGACACCTGGGTGGCTCAGTGGTTGAGGGTCTGCCTTTGGCTCAGGTCATGATCCCGCAGTCCTGGGATCGAGTCCTGCATTGGGCTCCCCAGAGGGAGCCTGCTTCTCCCTCTGCCTATGTCTCTGCCTCTCTCTCTCTCTCTCATGAATAAATAAATAAAAGCTTAAAAAAATGATCTTTTCAGATGGGATTCTGCCCTTGATGTGAGAAGGAACAGACAAGACTAAATTTCAAAAGAATACAGCTGTAAACCCCCCGGGGGTCCTTGGGCATTTTTTTTTTTTTTAACGCTCCCTGAGGCATACCTCTGGCATATTCTGAAATTTGGCTAATCAGCTTGGTCTGAAGTTTATTTCCTCTGGTCATGCCAGCTCTTTCTGACTTGACAAGAAACACTCTTGCCCAGGGATTCAGCTTCTTCTCCACAGAATGCAGGGAATAGCCTACCACCTTTCTGGTTTCACTACCAGCAAGATCCAAGGCCTTCCTTTCATTCCCATACACAAGACCATCCTGTGGCAACACAAGAGGCTGATGTCCTGTAGTGACTGAAGAAGGGATCATATGGGGACCCTTTGGTCTTGAATTCACATGCTGGCCTTGAGTGAGTGCAAGCTACCATCTTTCAGCTTCCCTATTTCCATGAAATGTTGAACTTTTATATACGGTTCAGTCATAAAGAAGATAATATTAATATGCTAATGCTATAAGTCAGTGCTTATAAAACCTGAATGCACATATGATTCCTGTAGGGATTTTGTGAAATGCAGAGTTTGATTCAGCAACTCCAGGGTGCTGTCTGAATGTTTGTCCCCCTCCCCAAAATTTCATATGTTGAAATCTAATCTTCAAGGTGGGGCCTTTGGGAGATGATTAGGTAATAAGGGCAAAGCCTTCCTTAATAGGATTAGTGTTTTTATAAAAGATGCCCCAGAGAGCTTGAATGCTCCTTCTACAATGTGAGGATACAAGGAGAATCAGCAGCCTCAGGAGAGGGTGCTCACCAGACCATCCTGGCACTCTGATCTTGTACTGCCAGCTGCTAGAACTGTGAGCAATAAATTTCTGTCGCTTATAAGCCATCCAGTCCCTGGCATTTTGTTATAGCTGCCTGAAGGGACTAAAACATAGGGTTGACCAAGTTTGGAAGAAATGAGGATTTATATTTCTAATGTTCTTTTAAACAAACAAACAAACAAACAAACACTTTTCTTTAATCCTCCCAATTTTTCTCCTTTGTTTTTCCAAGGAGATCCCCCAGGAAAATGGAAATTCGAGGAAAGTCAGATCAACAGTAGCAAAAGGATTTGTTTGTTGTAGAAGCATATTAAATACAGAGCATGTCCCCAGCTCTAGGACAGCACAGGTTAGGGGGATGCAGCATAGAGAACAATAGGGAAAGATAAAGAGATTTGTACTCAGGCTCCCAGAGGATAAAGGGTAAGGAGGGGCAGTGTTAGCAGGCATCCCTTACTTCCAGGAGGCAGATTGCTGCACTTACAGATCTGAGTGCAAAACCCAATTTGAGACTCAGAGATCCAGAGCCTGCTTCTACCTCACAGCCTTCTGGGAATGCCTTCCCAACTCTGCACCCACTCCACCTCCTATTTCCATCAGGAGAAGATTGTCTATGAAAACAAACACACAATAGCTTCAGATTTTCTTCACTGCTTCTATCTACTGATAGTTTTCCAACCACTCCCCATCTACCCTTCATGCCCGATTCCCTTTCCAAAAAGCAAACCAATAAATTGCTGAGTAAAAAAGACTTAGATAAAGAGAAGTTTTCTTTATTCAAAGAATTATCACAAGAGGGAAGAAAAAGTCTACTAGCATATGGGAGAGGACTGCTGTATAGGTTGAGGAGGGTCAAATATCAGGAGCCCAGGGAAAGGAAAGAAGCCTAACCTAAGTTTGACTGGCAAGCACTTTACTCCTATGGGTCAGTAGGAACAAGCAGGTGAGCTAATTATTTATGAGATGAAGAATGGGGATTTGGAGGGTATGCGTCTTATTTTGTATTACGTTGATAATGGAAGCATCTTTGAGGCTCATCTAAGTCATATGGGGAAGGACATTTCTTTGTAACAAGCCATTCTCTGAATGGGGGTGGGGATGCGTTTGTTTAACCATTGCTATTTTCCAGGAGCAAGGGTTCCCATAAAGTCCAACAGTGCCAAAGCCACAAGTGAAAGAAAGTGCTTAATAAGTTCTTTATAGATCTTGGATACTAGCCCTTTATCTGATACGTCATTTGCAAATATCTTCTCCCATCCTGTAGGCTGTCTTTTAGTTTTGTTGACTGTTTCTTTTGCTGTGCAGAAGCTTCTTATCTTGATGAAGTCCAAATAGTTCATTTTTGCTTTTGTTTCCCTTGCCTTCATGGATGTATCTTGCCGAAGTTGCTGTGGCCAAGTTCAAAAAGGGTGTTGCTTGTGTTCTCCTCTAGGATTTTGATGGAATCTTGTCTCACATTTAGATCTTTCATCCATTTTGAGTTTACCTTTGTGTACGGTATAAGAGAGTGGTCTAGTTTCATTCTTCTGCATGTGGATGTCCAATTTTCCCAGGACCATTTATTGAAGAGACTGTCTTTCTTCCAATGGATAGTCTTTCCTCCATTGTCGAATATTAGTTGACCATAAAGTTGAGGGTCCACTTCTGGATTCTCTATTCTGTTCCATTGATCTATGTGTCTGTTTTTTTTTTGTTGTTGTTTGTTTGTTTGTTTGTTTTTTGTTGTTGTTGCTTTTTTTTACAAAGTCTCTTTTTAATGATGGTGTTGACCTGAGGAATCTTCAGACAGAGGCCTGTGACCTGAGGTGACCACCAACAGAACTGGCCCAGGTGGTGGACCTGGAGTCTCCGGGGGACAGACCTCGAAGTGGGAGGGGAGGCCACACCCTGTACTGCTTCTCAAAAGACTAGAAATTAGCCTGAGGGGGAAAGAAACATGGTACAAAATACATTCAGCAGCCCCTGGCTGGGCCCTGGGGGTGGCCTAAATCCCACAGCTGAGGGGATCAGGGAAGAGAGCCTGTTTTTGTGCCGGTACCACACTGTCTTGATGACCACAGCTTTGTAATACAACCTGAAATCTGGCATTGTGATGCCCCCAGCTATGGTTTTCTTTTTTAAAATTCCCCTGGCTATTCGGGGTCTTTTCTGATTCCACACAAATCTTAAGATAATTTGTTCCAACTCTCTGAAGAAAGTCCATGGTATTTTAATAGGGATTGAATTAAATGTGTAAATTGCCCTGGGTAACATTGACATTTTCACAATATTAATTCTGCCAATCCATGAGCATGGAATATTTTTCCATCTCTTTGTGTCTTCCTCAATTTCTTTCTGAAGTGTTCTATAGTTTTCACAGTATAGGTACTTTACCTCTTTGGTTAGGTTTATTCCTAGGTATCTTATGCTTTTGGGTGCAATTGTAAATGGGATTGACTCCTTAATTTCTCTTTCTTCAGTCTCCTTGTTAGTGTATAGAAATGCCACTGACTTCCAGGCATTGATTTTGTATCCTGCCACACTGCCGAATTGCTGTGTGAGTTCTAGCAATCTTGGGGTGGAGTATTTTGGGTTTTCTATGTATAGTATCATGTCATCTGCGAAGAGGGAGAGTTTGACTTCTTCTTTGCCAATTTGAATGCCTTTTATTTCTTTATTTCTCCCTGCATGGAGCCTGCTTCTCTCCCTCTGCCTGTATCTCTGCCTCTCTCTCTGTGTCTCTCATGAATAAAGACATAAAATTTTTTTAAAAAAGAAAAGAGTTTCAGGCAGACCAACAGGCCATGGGACTTGAGGGAAAACTCTCAGCAGGTGGCCCTAAGCCTGGGTTTCTGGCCAGGACACTAGTATTTAGTAAGGGAACTAGCAAGAGCTCCAAATTCCAGGAGGGGCCTCAGTATTCCTAGGCAGTTGTTACAGGAAGGTAGAGGCAAGGATTAAGATAAACCCAGGGGCCCCGAAGGACAGTTAACTTGCTTCTGAGCCCTGGTGTGTTAAATTTTGTTTTCCCCTAAGAGAAGGCAAAATGACTTTACTTCTGTTATTCTAGTAGTCTTAGAGTAGTTGTCAAATGGTGGAACAGAGCATAAGTAATGAAAATATTAATCTCACTAGTTAAAGTCAATATTGGTTTTGTACTTACCATTTATTGTAGAAGAATCTCTGTTTTGTTTAGAGATGAATGTATTAATTCATGTGTCAAAAATGTATCTTTGCAAAGAGTTCCAAAAGGAAAATTTTAAATTAGAAAGCTTTCTGATGGACAAGTAAATCAATTCCACATTATAGTAGATGCATTACAACATTTAGTAAGTACAGACATAGATATTGAGCGAAAGAAACATCAGAGGGCTAGTGTGTGTTTTACAATTTTGGTGAGTAAATTCAATTTCTTGTAATAAATACTCTAACAAATAACATCGTCTATAAAAAAGCACATACAACAAGTTCTTAGTAATTATAGTCTTGAGGTTATGGGATACATTGCACTGAAAAGAAAAATAAAACTCTGAAAATGCAAACAGAGCGTTACAGAAGAATTTTTTTCATTTGCAGCAGACTTGCCCAAAAATCAATTTTATGACGACAAAATAAAGAGTAGGTATAGATTTAGTTATCAGTATATATCTTATGTTCTTTATACTTTGTGCCTCCATGATAATCAATGCCTAAATATTTTCCAACTTTCTCTACTATCTTTCCAATAAGGATTAATTAAGAGCTCTGTATCCTGGATATTCAAAAAAAGTTATCCTTCTTAAAGTTTTCTCATTAAGTACTATTAAAATATTTGACTTTTGGTTTTATTTTAACCAAAGTGAATCACAGTGTTTGGTGCTTTAATATTTCCTTTTTAAATATTTTTTAAAATTCATTTATTCATGAGAGACAATAGAAAGAGAGAGGCAGAGACACAGGCAGAGGGAGAAGCAGGCTCCCAGGACTCAATCCCAGAACCCCGGGGTCACAACCTGAGCCAAAGGCAGATGCTCAATCACTGAGCCACCCAGACGTCCCTATTATTTCCAATTCCACATTACCTTGTAGTTACTATGGTTAGGTATTTTACAAGGGTTACCTTATTTTACCCTTCCTAACCGTATGAGATAAACTTATTTCTCTTTGACAGATAAAGACCCTGAGGATTACAGAGGAGTTATTCAGCTAGCATGTGCCAGAGCAGGGACTGGAACCCATATATCCTGTCTCCCAAGTTCTCCCTTTAAGATGTGGAGGGGGAGTGGCTCAAGCAAGACAGCATGAAACCTAATAGGGACTGAAGCCCAATGTGTAAAAGTGCACTCATTGCACAGTAGGAGGTCTCATTAGATACTTACTGAATAATGTAGCAATGTCAGCTATATGCATTGAACCAATTCTATTCTAGCAGACTTTTAGGTTATTTGGAGAATGTCTGATTTTATAGGTGAAATTATGCCTGGTGATTCTGTGAGTTGACTTACAAACTGTAAGGAACTGATAGCACCACATCTTTTTTTTTTTTTTTTTTTTTTTTTTTTGCAGAAACATATCTAGAAAAAAACTTCTACATATTCATTTGGTTTAGATAATCCTTGGCAATTGAGACAATTTATATGCATCCTTTAATGATACTACTCTTTCCAGGATAGCAAAGAGTAATAAATGAATTTAGTTTAGAATGATTATGTTGCTGACAGACTGCCCTGTATCATTTCTGTACATTATACCCCATTTTTTTTAAATTTTTTTTTTAATTTTTTATTTATTTATGATAGTCACAGAGAGAGAGAGAGAGAGGCAGAGACACAGGCGGAGGGAGAAGCAGGCTCCATGCACCGGGAGCCTGATGTGGGATTCGATCCTGGGTCTCCAGGATCGCGCCCTGGGCCAAAGGCAGGCGCCAAACCGCTGCGCCACCCAGGGATCCCTATACCCCATTTTTAAATTGAATTTTAATACAATATCAGTCTAACACTCATGAACCTCTTTTTTTTTGAAAATTTATTTATTTATTATTTTAGAGAGAGAGAGCTCCCAGGGAAAAGGGGCAGAGGGACAGAGAAACCCGAGCAGACTCTGCACTGTGCATGGAGCCAGTAGTAGGAGTGGAGCCTGTAGTGGGGCTCAATCCCACAACCCTAAGGTCAGGACCTGAGCTGAAACCAAGAGTGGGACGCTCAACCAACTATGTCACCTAGGTGCCCCTGAACCTCTCTCATTTATTTAAGGGGAAAGCTGACAATTTGAATTACAATGACAATTAATGTCATTTCATTAATTGACAATTAATTTATGACAGTTTATGACAATTAGATGACAATTAATTTATAATATATGCATGTTTTTAGAAGTTAATAGCTTGAACTTTGTACAGAAAATAAGAGTTCTACCCATTGGAAAAACAAGAGTACTAAGTGATTTTTGAAGGCCCTTCTAAATGTCTATTTTGAGGGTGCCTGAGTGGCCCAGTCAGTTAAGCATCTGCTTCAGCTCAGGTCATGATCCCAGAGTCCTGGGATGGAGCTCCACATAGGGCTCCCTGCTCAGCCGGGAGTCTGCTTCGCCTTCTTCCTCTGCATTTCTGCACCTCCTTGTGCTTGCTTTCTCTCTCTCTCGATCTCTAACAAATAAGTAAAATATTTTAAAAAGTCTATCCTGTAATGATATTCAAAGAAAGAAGTTATATATCAGTATCAACAATAGATCTGGGGCAGCCTGGGTAGCTCAGCAGTTTAGCGCCGCCTTCAGCCCAGAGCGTGATCCTGGAGACCTAGGATTGGGTCCCACATAGTGCTCCCTGCATAGAGCCTGCTTCTCCCTCTGCCTCTCTCTGTGTCTCTCATGAATAAATAAATAAAATCTTTAAAAAAATAGATCTGGTGAAGATATATATGAAGCTCGGAGTCAGGAAACTAATATTCTAATCCCAGGATTTTTATAATAACTGAAGAATCTGGAGGATGTCTTATAGTGTCACTTAACTTCACTTACTTAGTTTCAATATTAGGGGACTGGGGTAATGCATTTCTAAGAAGACATTCAGCTATAAAATTCTACAACTTGAACACATTTGGATCTCATTGCATTCAGATGATTTTGGATCACTGTACTCCTCTGTTTATGATTTTCAATTTCCATGTCAATAACATAAAGGAAATATAGCAATAAATAACCATTTTTCACAATTTTATGTACCTACACACCTGTTCTATGAGTAGAGTTTCAGTCTGTATTTATAGAAATATAAAAAGTAGGTAACAAATAAAATATAAAACTGAACTTATACAAAAAAATTAACTCATAATGTCTGCAAACTAGAAGATATGTTAAATATTTAGATATGGATACCAAGAGTCTGGAAAAGAAAGCATCTGATATAAACATGAAGAATACTCTTTCTGTACTACTAAAAGAAAATACCACATACAGTTGAGGGTTTTCATCAATATTATGTGAGGCATAACAAAATATTTGAATGTCTCAAATAATAGCCAACACAAGCCATTTGCTATTACAATAGAGATAAAGCAGTTTCAGATTTCTGAGAAATCTCACAAATCTGAGTACACATATCTGTGAATGCCAATTTTCAGAATGCTTTCTCAACATCTTGCCATTCTGACCTACTGGCATTTCCAGGATCTCCTTTGTTCACCTTGAAAGTAATCCAGGCCACTCTGGCAACGACATTATGAGATTGTCAACAGCACTTTCTTTTCCTTTCAGACTAAGTATGGCAACCTTTCAATGTGGTCTCTACATGAACTTTTATATGTCTCACTTAGCTCTATCAGGGACTAAGTAGGACTAGACTTTGGCTATAGAAATACATGATTAAAAATAAGATCTCACAAAATACTCACTTATTCAGCTAATTTGTTTTGTTGATATTGATTGAATTAACCACATTTCCCCTTATCTTCTTCTGAATGGAATACCCTACCTCCCTATTTTGTCTGTCTGGCAAATTCTTCTTCACTATTCCATACAAAATCGAATGTTACCTCTTACTGGAGGTCTCCCAAATTTCCTCAGGATCAGTTGCCTTTTTTCCTATCATTTCCTATTTGTTGCTTCTCTCTTTCTCTCTCTCTCTCTCCTTTTATTAGAAAGAAAGAGAGAGAAAGAGAATCTTAAGCAGGCTCGATGCCTAGTTCATGAGCCTGATACGAGGCTTGATATCACGGCCTTGAGATCATGACCTGAGCTGAAATCAAGAGTCAGGTGCTTAAGGAACTGAGCCACCCAGGCGCCCCTCTATCACTTCATAGCACGTTGCATACAGCTCCTTTAGAGCACTCACATTCTGCCTTATAGTCTTATATTTATTTATGTGCATCTCACTTCTCAGAATTTGATCAAGGAGTGGGCAATCCAAGCACATTTTTGTCAAGATATGAGGGCATGATAAAATATCACTGTAAAAAAATTAGAAATGGCTTGCAAGTTCATTCATACTTGCCCCAAACCACTTGCACAAATGATAGGACATAAACCAGTAGAGCCTATACTTCCAGAGTGGAGATTACAAATGAAGGATGAAAGGAAGAAATGAAAGAAGGAGGGAGGTGGGAGAAGGCAAGGAGGGAGGGAAGAAAGTAAGGAAGACAGGGAGGGAAGGAAGAAGTGAAGAGAGAGGGAAAGAGAAACCCTGTGTCAGTTTGTAATTCTTTAGTGTCAGTCATTCACATGTGATTTCATGCTGTAGCTGCATGACCTTTTACTGCCTGTGATATTGATCAGTTAGTAGTTGAGTGCAGTCAACAGCTGCAACCACTGAAATTCTGGAATCAAGTAATGAAAAGTTGTTTTTTTTTTTCTGGGAATAAGTGATTTTCTTTCATTCTTTAAAAATATTTTAATGTATTGTTAAGAGGTCTAGTTCAGAAAACTGAAACATAAAATTGGAAAATAGAATTAGAGAATCAGAGGTTGGAAAGCCTATGTAAAACTCTGAAATATATTGCCAGATTGAAAAATCAGGGTGAAAAAATTTTAAGCCACTTTGATCAAGATTTTGCAACTATATCCATGTAGGGTAATTTTCTCCTCAGTGAAAATAATACTATCCAGTTATAAGTATTAGGAATAGACGATAATCCCAAATAAATAAAAATGTATGCATGCAATATTAAATCTCTCGTTTTAAATATAAAGATAGGAGAATAAAAGCTTATAGCCAAAAAATTGGCTTTACCCACTTCCAGTGAAATGATGCTAATATTTGAAGACTACAGGGTACCCATTTTTCTCAGTCCCACTCAGTTCTTGCTAGAGTGAGATATGCTTTATTTCTTTTTTCCCCAGGACCTGGGAAAGGTAAAATGTTGGATGCATGCTTCTTGAGTAAATGAATTGCCATTGTCTTAAATTCCTCATTTGAAAGACTAGCCTGACTCATCACTTCATTGCCATTGCTATTGTCGTCATCATCAACTTCAAATTAATTAGATATAGTCTTCTGTAGATAAATGATTGTGGTTGCTGACTTAGTGAAATTTGAAGAGCATCGTGAAAGCACTATCTATCAAAAGTAATTCCTTGATTCTATGTTAGCCAATTTATTTTTTTAAGATTTTGTTTACTTATTTGACAGAGCAAGAGCTTGGGAGAGAGGGAGAGAGAAAGTGTACAAGTATGGGGAGCAGCAGAGGGAGAAGTAGACTTCCTGATGAGCAGGGACCACCCCCACATGGGGCTTTATCCCAGTACCCTGAGATCATGACCTGAGTGGAAGGTAGGTGCTTAGTAGACAGAGCCACCCAGGTGTCCCTATGTTAGCTAATTTAAAAGGTGAGATTTCAGGTTCCTGGCTCACTGAGGAGTCTGCTTCTCCCTCTCCTTCTGCCTCTCCCCTCAACTCATGCTCTCTCTCTTTCTTAAATGAATAAATAAAACCTTTTTTAAAAAGTGAGACTTCCTTTAAGATTGCTTTGTATGGGTCTGGAAATATGTTCAGTTCTAGAAGGCTGGTAACCTGTTCTTTTTGATTGATATGGGATAAATGCTATTATGGTAACATCAGAAAAACTAAAAAGAAGAATACAATTTTGTAATTCATATACTCAGGATAAGTAAAACACTTTATAAAGCTGCAGCCATTGATTTGTATAAGAGAGATAGACATATTTCAAAGTAATCCTGTCATCAATCTTCTCCTCTAAGATTGGTCCTTTCTGTTTCATTGTCGCATAGATCATTTTGCCATTCTACTTAGTAGTCTGAGTATTTTCCCTGCACTGAGTTTTTGGTAAACTTTTCACATTTTCTGGCCTCATGAAATATCCTAAGCGTATTGAGACAAGGGCCATGCAATGTTTTTTATCAGTGTTTCCTCTATGATATGTGTATTTTTTCTGGCAAAGCTGACAATGAGGGTTTGGAGAGGCAATCTGTTAACTCTTCTGATTAAAGATGTTCCCCCCGCCCCGCCCAGGTTTCATTCATTTCATATTGTATTGCATCAGTTTTGATGTGAAGTTTGACAAGCACATCAAACTACTCTGCCAGATTTTCCTGAGTGGGCTGCTCCTTTTCTGCAAACAAACTCCCAGATGTTGGCTTTGTTGCTAACGGAGGCTGACATTAATGCTGACATTCATGATAATCCTTGGTGATTTCTGCAAGATTTAATTTAACAATGGGTGGCAATGCCAATATCCAGTGGGAAGAAATTGGTACCTATTAGAGAACAGAAGGGATTGTTCTCACTCAGAGGGCAGACCTTAATGTTACTACCTCCCAATAGAATAATCGGTGTTCCACATTATCAATTTATGAAGAGGGTAGTAATCTGTTTCATCATATCACATTTCAGTTTTGGAAATTGGTTTAAGATTACAGTTTGTTGGGGTGCCTGGGTGGCTCAGTGGTTGAGTGTCTGCCTTCGGCTCAGGTATGATCCCGGTCCGGGGATGGAGTCCTGCATCCGGCCTCTGTGAGGAGCCTACTTCTCCCTCTGCCTATGTCTCTGCCTCTTTCTCTGTGTCTCATGAATAAATAAATAAAATCTTTTAAAAAAAGATTACAGCTTGTTGGCTTCATAGAAACATTTCGGAACTCTGATGTGGCTGTAAGGATTCTCTCAAAGCTAGAGACAATGTTTTGGCCTCTCAGGTGGCTGAGTGTGATGTCAGGAATCTTAACAGCAAAGGACATTCCGAGCAAAGCTTTTGCCATTTTGTATCTAAACTAAAAGCTAAAATGGAAGCCAAAGCACTAATATCCAGAGATAGAGGAGTCAGGAGAGCACTTGTGCCCCTCATTGCTGCTTCTGACAGATGCCATTACTGATTTTCTATGATAATTGATGGGGCAATGGTGTGTTATGGGGCCTTGGTAGCATTTTAGTTGTGTCACTCCTGTGACATTGAATAAATCATTTACACCACTTAGGGCCTCAAATTCATCACGTGTAAATATGACCTAAAAGCCCTGCCTTTTTACATGAGTATTGTGAAGAGTAAATGGAGTAATTATGCAAACACATTTTAGAAGCAGTAAAATATTATAAAAATATGGTTTATTATTACCCATTTATTCATTCCTCACCCATTCAGTATTTATTAAGCATCCACTTTCTGCCTCTGGACCTTTCTTTTTGTTTCTCAGGTCACTGACAAACCTTCTTCCCTCCCTGATCCAATCCACACCCACCACTCCCACCTCTGTGCCCTGATTATCTCCAACTCATCCTTCAAGAATTTGGTTAGATACTACCTTTACTTTTCCTACCCACTCATGCCCCTCTCTCCAGATAGTTGATTATTCCTTCCTCGGTGCTAATGCTTTACTGAGTGCATACCTAGGGTTTCATATTTTATTACAGTTGGTTTTGGTCCTCTTGTATTTGTACGGTCTTTGCTCTCAAAGACTGTATTTTTGTATTTTCAGTGCTGAGCAGAAAGTGCTGGGAAATTGGGGATATTTGATGGAGGAATAGTGGGAGATGAGACCTATGGGGATGGGCCACTTAACTGGGCTGTTTCACGTTCAATGTGTGGATTGCAGGAGTGGCCCGAAAGGCTTAAGCCTATGCTTTGTGTATTACAAAATTTGTACCTATCCAGGCAGTCTAATGAACTAGCCATGTAGGCCACCAGTGTTCTGATTATAAGAAGAGATTGTTCTTTTTAAAGGAAGCTTTCACCAAGTGGATAAACTAACCCCGAATTTGTTAGCAGAGGAATAATTCTAATTCCAATACAGGATGATATTCAGATGTGTCTGAAGAGCAGCCCTTTATGAATTTAAGACTAAGTTTGAGGGAAAAAATGTAAGTAAACTCTCAAAGAGCTAATTACACTAAAACCTTTTTATGAAGAAAAGCAGAATGCAGAATGCAGTGGGTCTTTGCATTACCTAACTGGGAGTGTTCCTACCCTACCTAACAGTGTATATATAACCCAGAAGGGAAGGGAACTTCTCCCTACATTTTTCATAGAGATTTAGTACCTGTGAAGACAGTATCATGAAACATCAACAGTGATAATCGGCAGAAGCAGGATGGACTCCTATTCATTCATGGTGCCCAGAAAAGGGGCAAAAGTGCCAAGTCATGGAAGCAGGAATTACACAGCAGCAGTGCCCACCCCAGCCTCTGAAGGGGCCTCACGGGAGGACAGGTAAGGACAGGATGATAGTTCAGTGGCCTAGGACCCTATTGGCTGTCAAATCTCCCCTTCCTTTTGCATTTTCCCCAGGCAACACCACTCCCCATCCCAGTATCACTTCCATTTGTTTTACCTCAATTTCTCCCTTTGCCAAGGAAGACACTTTCAGCCACCTTTGTGGCCCTCTGACCCCCTTATAAATGTCTCTTCTTTCTTCTAGACCCGACTTGAAGGATTCTCCTAGTAAAGTTCTAGGAAACACTAGGATTTCACACGTCAAATGTTCTGTCCTCCAGACCAGGGGCTGGGAACATGGGTTCTGGAGCCAGAGTGCCCAGGTTGTGGTGCGAGTGCCACAGTTTATCTGCTCTTTGAACAAATTCCTTTCTTTACATCTCAATTTTTTTAACTTATGAGACCACAGATAGTACCTACTGCAAGGTCTATTGGCTGTATTAACCGAGTGCAGAAATCATTTAACATGGTAAGCAGTACATTTGAAGTGCTCAATAAAAGTTAGCTTTGTTTATTATTCACTTACTGACCCCATTTTGTGACCCACAATTATCATTTCTGATAGACTGTGCACTCTCAGAGGGATGGGATGTGGATCTGTATTTCTTTCATCTTTCTATCCCCATTACTTAACATGACGCTGGGGCCTGGTTCATAATAGACATGCAGTACATGACTGTTAAGTTGTGTGCATGATTGAAAAATCAAACGAAGGAGGAATGTGGTAGTAACAGATCCACCTTTTATATTTGTGCCGTAGGTGCTGCCTTCAGGGATAATAAGCAGGCAGAGGAAATTATGCCACTAAAGGACAGTTGAAGGAAAGCAACTTTAAAGAGTGAATTCTGAGGTTATATTTTTGGTTTCTTTGAGGGGTCATTTGCACAGTGTGACTTCCTGTGATCAATGGAATCTGACCAGCCAAGAATTTGGTAGTCTTACTGTTCTTATTAAGTTCCATTGGTTGCTTACCTTTTCACCTTTTCTTAAATTATCCGGGTTTTTTAAAACTAAATAATGACTCAATGTCTAGAAGGGAAATACATAAAGGAGAACTGAGAAGTGAGCATATGTGTCAGACAAAGCAGATATATGTATATATAAAAGCAATATGCCTTTTTGAAAGACACATAGGAAGATTCTTTTATTTGGATAAAACAATGAATATTGGTTTGAACATTAGCCTATAGCCTTCCCTGAACTTCACATCTCTTTGCTTTGTTCTATTCCTTCTGTTCATTGTTGGTCTTTCTTTATATGAAGATGGAATACTGAAGATTTTGACAGGGATATGGTTTATAAGTACTACGGGAAACACAGTTCAAATGGTTTAAGAGCCTCTCATCTGTGAAAAGGGGAAAGGTATACCACTTTTATCTCTAATTTGTGGAGATTTTGCACACTTTTGTGTTTCAATTCTGTCTCTTGTATCAATTATAAATTATATGCTGCAAGAATTCCTATAAAATGCCTGCCAAACTTATAGATAAGTTTTTGTTTGTGCCCAAATTAATTTGGGGATATCAATTTGTGGTCAGTTCAGCTAACTGGAATAATTCCTCTGTGATCATAATTGAAAGAGAAACATATTCACTCCTTATGATAGAATGTCCACTTTCAGTAAGCATCTGAATATGCAAAGAAAGGATATTTAGTATAACCTTTAAATATTAATAGCATTGAAATATCATAAGGTACACTTAGTCAACCTCATGAAGCAATATGAAACTTTAACTAGTTTTTTTTATTAGGTTAATATATCTTTAGGACTTGATATTATGGTTATGCATAAAAAACTTTTCAATGGACTACTTTTAGGTTATACAAATCTTTAGCTTGGTACAAGTATATTTATCTTTGTCAACACCTCAAACAATGCATTTCTTCTGGGTAACTCTGGTATTAAAAAATCTAAAATGCAGGACTTCTGGGGAAGATGGTGGACTAGGAGGATCCTCAACTCACCTTGTCCCACAGATCCAACTAAAGAACAACCACATCAGGGAAGATAATCCAGAAAATGACCCTATCACTGGCAGAACACATTCTCCATAGCTAAACATAGAGAAGAGGTCACATCAAAAACCATAGGGAGGGCAGAGATGTGGTCAGGAACCAAGCTACCTACAAGACTGTCCACAGGAGGGAGGGCCACCACAAACAAATGTAAGGGAGAGGAGTACACACCACACCCCAAACAAGGGGGGCCTGCACTGGGAAGATGAATTTGCATAATATTTGGCTTTGAAAACCAGAGGGGCTTAGCTTCTCAAGTTTTTACAATCAGTGGAGCTTAACACCTAGAACTTTACAAATCAGCAGCTTGGCTCTGAGAGAGCCATAGGGTGAGTTGAAACTGAGTCCCCACCCTTAAAGAGTCAGCATGACAAACAGCTCTGTTTAGATGCATCAGAGAAGCAGTAGTTTGAAAAATGCCTGGGGTATACAGGAGGAAGATTTGTTTACTAATATCAGAACATGTGCTGGAGGGGCAGGGATGTTTGGGAGACTTCTCCAATAAAAGAGGTGATAGGCACCATTTCCCTACCTTACCCCCCAGCCTAGATATACAGACACCTGTAGGAATGAGTGTAGCATGAGCATTCTCTACCTAGCTTGCTAAAAGCATGCCCTGCCCTTCTGCAGACTCACCCTTTCCAACTGGGGAGTACATCCAAAGTGATGTCATAAGTGTGGCATTGGGCAAGCAGCTTTGGCAAGGGCCAACCCCACTCCAGTGTGACACCTGCCCTGAGGAAAGTGGAAGATAACCACAGACACCAGTTCAACTGTGGCCCCAGCAGCGGGCCTGGGGCAGACATCTAGTCTGACTGTGGACCCTGCCCACCAACAAAAGCCACCAAGAGGACAACATAGGGAGAAGAGTCTATAGTTCAATGAGACAGCAGCTCAGGCAAACACCTGATCTGACTCAACTCAAACACAAGGTGGCCTCAGACTGGCCCATTAACAACATAGGGAGACCAAACTCTGCCCACAACAGGCAAAGAGAGCCATTGCAAAAAACTAGACTGAAGGCCAGTGCAGCTCAGCGACAACCGTAGGGCACATGCAACACACAAAGAGATGCCGCTAAGGTGCCAGGTCCTAGTGAGCAGAGGACATAGCACTACAGGACACTCGAGGACTTCTTCATAAGACTACTACTTTCAAGAGCAGGAGACATAGCTGCCTTTCATAACACAGACACAGACAGAGAGGGTCAGACAAAATTAGAAGACAGAGGAATATGCCCCATGTGAAAGAAGGGAACAAAATCACATGAAGAGAGCCAAATGAAACAGAGATAAGTAATATGCCTGATAGAAAATTTAAAGTAATGGTCATAAAGATACTCACTGGACTTGACAAAAGAGTGGAGAATCTCACTGAGATCCTCAATAAAAAAATAGAAAACATTAAAAGGAACTAATCATAGATGAAGACCTCAAAAACTGAAATTAAAAACACACTAGAGGGAATAAATAGTAGAATAGAAGAACCAGAAGAACTGATCAGTGACCTGGAGGACAAAATAATGTAAAGCAGTCAAGCCAAAGAGGAAAAAGAAAAAAGACTAATAAAAAATGAGAATAGTTTAAGGGAACTGAGTAACATCTGAGTCCTAACAATTATAGGGTTTCCAGAAAGAGAAGAGAGAGAAAAGGGGGCAGAAAATATATGTGAAGAAATAATAGCCAAAAACTTCTCTAACTTGGGAAAGGAAACAGAAATCCAGATCTAGGAGACACAAAGAGCCCCCAACAAAATCAACCCAAAGAGGTCCACATGAAGACACACAGTAATCAAAATGGCAGAAAGTAATGATAAGGAGAGAACTTTAAAAGCAGCAAGAGAAGAGCGCCTATGTGGCTCAGTCCATTAAGCCTTGCCTTTGGCTCAGATCATGATCCCAGGGTCCTGAGATTGAGCCCCATGTTGGGATCCTGCTTCTCCCTCTCTCTCCCTGCTTGTGCTCTCTCTTTCTCTCAAATAAATGAATAAAAACCTTTCTAAGAAAGCAGCAAGATAAAAGAAAATGGTTATATACAAAAGAATCCCCATAAGCCTATCAGCAGGTTTTTCAGCAGAAACTTTTCAGGCCAGAAGAAAGTGGCATGATGTAATCAAAGCACTGAAAGAAAGAAAAAAAAAAAAAAACCTACAACCAAGAACACTCTATCTAGCAAGGTTATTATTCAGAATAGAAGGAAAGATAAAGCATTTCCCAGATAAACAAAAGTTAAGGAACTTACCATTACTAAACCAGCCTTGTAAGAAGTGCTTCTTGTAAGAAGTGCTAAAGGGAACTCTTTGAGTGGCAAGGAAAGACCATAAACAGGAATAAGAAAAGCAGGAAGCACAAAAGCAGTAAAATTAGGTATAACTATAAAAATCAGTCAAGGGCTACCCAAAATAAAAGTAAAGTATAACATCATCTACCTAAAACATTGGGAGGGGGGAAAGGAGTAAAGAATGAGTTCAAACTTAAGTGACCATGAACTTAATATAGATTACTATGCAGAAGGTGTTATATATAAACCTAATGGTCATGACAAATCAAAAACCAGTAATAGATATGCAAAAATTAAAGAGAAAGGAATCCAAGCAAGCCAGAAAACTGTAAGAGAAGAGAACAAGAGAAGAAAGGAACAGAGCAGAACTACCAAAACAACCATAAGGCAAGTAACAAAATGGCAATAAGTACATATCTATCAATAATTACTTTGAATATAAGTAGACTAAATGCTCCAGTCAAAAGACACAGGGTGATGGAATGGGTATAAATACAAGACCTATCTATATGCTGCCTACTACAGACTCATTCCACCTAAGATTGAAAGTGAAGGCATGGAAAAGCATTTATCATACAAATGGAAGTGGAAAGAAAACCAGGGAAGCAGTACTTAGACAAAAGAGACACTTAAGAGAAGATGGTAACAAGAGACAAAGAAGGACACTAAATAATCCTAAGGGGAAAAACCCAACAAGAAGATATAGCAATTGTAAATATTTATGCATCCAACATTGGAGCACCCAAATACATAAAGTAGCTAATAAACATAAAGGAAGTTAATTAGTAGTAATACAATAATAGTAAGGGACTTTAGCACCCCACTTACATTAATGGATAGACCTTTCAAGTAGATAAGTAGGAAGGAAACAGTGGCTTTGAATGACATATTGAACCAGATGGATCTAACAGATATATTTAGAACACTCTACCCCAAGACAGTTGAACACACATTCTTTTCAAATGCACACAGAACATTCTCCAGTATATATCACATGTTAGGTTACAAAACAAGTCTCAACAAATTCAAAAAGACTGAAATCATACCAGCATCTTTTCCAATCACAACACTATGAAACTAGAAATCAATCACAAGAAAAAAATCTGGAAAGAACATAAATACATGGAAGTTAAGTAACGTACTACTGAACAATGAGTATGTCAACCAAGAAATCAAAGAACCAAGAAGTCAAAAAATACATGGAGACAATTGAAAATGAAAGCACAATGGGCCAAAATTTTTAGGATACAGTAAAACCTGTTATAAGATGGGAAGTTTATAGCAATACAGGCTTAGAAGCAAGAAAAAAATCTCAAACACTTAACCTTATACCTAAATGAGCAATAAACAAAACACAAAACCAGAAGGAAGAAAATAGTAAAGATTAGAGCAGAAGTAAATGAAATAGAAACTAAAAAAAAAAAAAAACAATAAAACAGATCAATGAAACTAAGAGTTGGTTCTTTGAAAGGATCAATAAAATTGATAAACTGTTGGCTAGACTTAAAAAAAGACTCCAACAAAATCAAAAATAAAAAAAGATAAATAACAACCAACATATCGGAAACACAAAGGATTTTAAGAGAATATTATGGAAAAGTTAAATGTAAATTAAATGTAAATTTTGACATATATTTATCTAGAACTGATAAATGAAGTCAGTAGAGTGGCAGGATACAAAATCAATACGCAGAAATCCATTGCATTTCTGTACATGAATGATGAAATGGCAGAAAGAGAAATTAAGAATATCATTTCTTATTGCACCAAAAATAATAAAATCCCTAGGAATTAACTTCACCAAGGAGATTTTGAAAGACCTGGATTAAAATTAAAATAAAATAAAATATAAAACATTGATGAAAGAAATTAAAGATGACACAAACAAATGGGAAGATATTCCACACTCATGAATTGGGAGAGCAAATAATGTTATAAAGTCCACACTCCCCAAAGCAATCTATAGATTTAATGGAATCCCTATCAACATACTAACAGCATTTTTCACAGAACTAGAATAATCCTAAAATTTGTATGGAACCACAAAAGACCCTGAATAGCCTCTTTGAAAAGAATACTGAGGTATGACAACCTCAGATTTCAAGATATACTACAAAGCTTTAGTAATCAAAATAGTGTGGTACTGGCAAAAAAAAAAAAAATACACACATAGATCAGTAGAACAGAGTAGAGAGCCTAGAGAAAACCCACAACTATATAGTCAATTAATCTATGACAAGAAGGCAAGAATATGCAATGGGAAAGTCTTTTCAACAAATGGTGTTGGCCAAAACTGGACAGCTATATGCCAAAGAAGGAAACTTGACCTTTTTCTTACATCATACACAAAAATAAGCTCAAAATGGATGAAATACCTAAATGTGAGACCTGAAAACATAAAAATCCTAGGGGAGAGTACAGACAGTAATTTCTCGGACATCAGCCATAGCAACATTTTTCTAGATGTGTCTCCTGAAGGAACAGAAAAAAAAAAAAAAACAAAAATAAACTTTTGTGAGTACATAAATATTAAAAGCTTTTGCACAGCAAAGGACATCATGAACAAAACAAAAAGATAACCTACTGAATGAAAGAAGAAATTTGCAAATGACATATTCAATAAAGGATTTGTTTCCAAAATACGTAAAGAACTTATACAACTCAACAGCCCACAAATAACAACCCACAAATAACCCAATTAAAAACTGGACAGAAGACATGGACAGACGTTTCTTCAAAGAAGAGATTTAAGTAGTCAACAGACACATGAAAAGATGCTCAACATCACTGATCATCAGAGATAGATAAATCAGAACCATAATAAGATATCATCTTACACTGTTCAAAATGGCTAAAACTTAAAACACAGGAAACAAGAAATGTTGGCAGGGATGTGGAGAAAAAGAAACCCTCATGAACTGTTGGTGGGAATGCAAACTGGTGCAGCCACTCTGGAAACCAGTATGAAGATTCCTCAAAAAATTAAAAATAGAATTACCATATAATCCAGTAATTCCACTACTGGATATTTACTTAAAGAATATGAAAACACTAATTTAAAAAGATAAATGCACTAATGTTGTTTATTGCAACATTATTTACGATAGCCAAAGTATGGGGGCAACCCAATTGTTTATTAATAGATGAAAGGATAAAGAAGTGGTATATATATATATATATATATATATATATATATATATATATACACAATGGAATAGTATTCAGCCATAAAAAGAATGAAATCTTGCCATTTGCAAAAACATGAATGGAAGTAGAAGATATAATGCTAAGTAGAAATAAATCAAAGAAAGAGAAATACCATAAGATTTCACTCATGTGGAATTTATGAGACAAAAGAAAGAAACAAAAAAAGACAAGCAAAAAAAAAAAAAAAAAACCAGACTCTTAAATATAGAGAACTGGTGGTTACCAGCAGGGAGGTGGGTGGGGGGATGGACGAAATAGGTGATGAGAATTAAGAGTTCACTTATCATGATGACCATTGAGTAATATATAGAACTGTTGAATCACTATATCCTGCACCTGAAACTATATAACACTGCATGTTAACTATACCAGAATTAAAAAGCAAATAAATTTTCTAAAACCCAGAATGCTAGCTTTTGCATATATTTTTCCTTCTCTTTTTCCCCAATCTCTTACACTTATATAAACGCCTTCTTTTTTTCTTATTTCACACTCTTCTGCCCAGAGAATTTCCATTTAGGAAACACTGTTTTGTGAATGAATATGACAACTTTAATATGCAGCGTCTCTGTTTTTGGCATGGTCTCATCTTTTTAGATTCCGTGATTATTCCAAATATAAGCATTACTTTGCTCTTGCTAAAATCCATGTTTTCAGTAAATTAACATTTTATATACTGCAAGTTTAAAATCATAAGGGTGTCTTTGTAGTTTACTTCTCCAATGAAATTAATTGGCAATGAGGAGTCTGTATGTCTAATTACCTGCTAAGGCTAATTGGGCTAATTATCATTTCTGTTTCCTGGGGGCAGAAAAGTAGAGTTAGCCCCTAGATTCACAGTTTCTGTTTAGTCACTGTTGCATTTTCAGAAATCTCTGCATTGCCAATTTTTGCTGGCCAAGCCCATCCAAACTGTGGTATTGGTTTAACTTTTTAATATGAATTTTTAAGCAGCTTCATTAAAATGTAATTGGCATACCATAGACTGCATATATTTAAACTGTACATTTTGATAAATTTTGACATACATCTCTGAAAACATCAAACACAATCCAGATAAAGAACATATCCATCACCCACCCCTAAAAGTTTCCTCATTCCCTTTTGTAATCCTTCCCTCATTCCTTTCCCTACCCCACTCCTGTTGCCAGGTAACCACTGACCTTTCTGTCATTATGTATCAGTTTGCAATTTCTACCATATTATGTAAATGGAATCTTACAGTATGCAGTCGTTTTTGCCTGGCTTATTTCACTCATCATTATTATTTTGAGATTCATCCATGTTGAAGAATGTATCAATAATTTATTCATTTTATGATCATGTAGTATTCCATTGTATAGATCTATGGCAATTTGTTTATGCCTCTTTACCTATGGATGGAGGTGATGGGTATGTTCTTTATCTTGATTGCAGTGGTGATGTTTTCATGGGTGTGTTCATATCTCTAAACCTAATTTTATGTATTAAATATGTCCACTTTTTAAAATGCCAATTATATCTCAGTAGATATGTTTAAAAAAACATTAGAGGAGACTGGGTGTGGGCTATATGGGAACTATCTTTGCAACTTTTAAAAATAAATCTAGGGCACCTGGGTGACTCAGCGGTTGAGCATCTGCCATTGGCTCAGGCATGATCCTGGGGTCTTGGGATCGACTTCCACATCAGGCTCCCTTGTAGGAAGCCTACTTCTCCCTCTGCCTATGTTTCTCCCTGTCTCATGAATAAGTGAATAAATAAAATCTTAAAAAATAAAATGAAAAGAAATCTAAAACTATTGTAAAATTTAAAGATAATCCATTTTATTGTCAAGAACTACTCCATTGTATCAATAAAAGACACAGCAATTTGTTTATTCTTTCACCTATTGATGGACCCCACAAATGTTTCAATTTTGGAGCTTTTATAAATAAAGCAACTATAAACACTCATGTACCAGTATTAATATGGAGTACGCTTTGATTCCTTTGGTGTGAATACCTAGGAATGGAACAGATAGGATAGATATTTATTTAACTTTTAATTGCCAGTCTGTTCTCTGAAGTGATTGTAGTATGTTACAGTTGTGCTTCTTGCACATACTTACCGACATTTGGCATTATCATTTCTGAAATAAATGTTTTAGCTATTCTGATAGATGTATAATGTTACTCTGCCATGGCTTGACTTTGCATTTCTAGACTAACTACTGAAGACAAAAATGTTTTCCTGTGCTTATTTGCCTTCTGTATCTTCTTTAGTTAGGTATCTGTGCAAATCTGTGCCCATTTGTTACTGGATTGTTTAATTTGCTATCAATTACTTTCAAGAGTTATGTATATACTATAGACACAAGTCCTTTGTCAGATGGGTGATTTGCAAATAATTTCTCCTAGTCTGTAGTTTCCTTTTCATCCCCTTGATGGAATATTTCACAGAGCACAAGATTTTTTTTTTAATTTTTATTTATTTATGATAGTCACAGAGAGAGAGAGAGAGGCAGAGACACAGGCGGAGGGAGAAGCAGGCGGAGGGAGAAGCAGGCGGAGGGAGAAGCAGGCTCCATGCACCGGGAGCCTGACGTGGGATTCGATCCCGGGTCTCCAGGATCGCGCCCTGGGCCAAAGGCAGGCGCCAAACCACTGCGCCACCCAGGGATCCCTGTAGTTTCCTTTTCATCCCCTTGATGGAATATTTCACAGAGCACAAGATTTTCATTTTGATGATACACAATTTGTCAATTTGTTTTTTTGTGGATCATGTCTCTGGAGTGATATCTAAAAAAAAAAAAAACCTTTCCTGAACCCAGGTTCACAATGATTTTCATGTAGTTTTGTCGGTTTTATATTTAAGCCTATGACACATTTTGAGGTTGTGTGCGCGCGTGTGTGTGTGAGAGTGCACGCACGCATGTGTGGGGCACAAACTATGGATCAAATTCCATTTTGGGGGGAGAAGGGCATATGGATATCCATTTGTGCTAACACCATGTACTGAATAGGTTTTTTTCCTCTACTACATTTCCTTTGAACCTGTAGTATAAATCATTTTTTGAAATACATGTGAGTATATTTCTAGAAGCTCCATTCATTGCCAGTCTCACTCTATGTTGATTACTGTAGCTTGCTATAAGTCTTGAATTCAGGTGGTGTGGTCAGAGAACATACTTTCTATTACCTGAATACTTGCAAATATATCAAGATTTGTTTTCTGGCCTGGAATATTACCAATCTCTGTAAATGCTCACCATACATTTGAAAAGAATCTATTCTGCTGTTGTTGAGTAGAATATGCTATAAATGTCAGTGAAATAAAATCTGTTGATAGTAATATTTTTTTATTTTTTTCTATATTTTTACTGGTTTTCTGACAGATTTGCTCTATCAGCTATTGAAAAGGGGGAACTGGAATTGCTATTATTTTGGATTATCTAATTCTCTTTGTAGCCCTATTCAGTTCTTGTACCACGTATTTTGAAGCTCTGTTATTAGATAGATGCATGAACACATTAAGATTGTTGTCATTTTGATAAATTGAACCCTTTATTGTTGTGAAAGCACCTTCTTTCTTCCTGGTAATATCTTTGCTCTGATATCTTGTGTGATATTATATCACTACTCAAACTTCCTTTTATTTAAAGATTTTATTTATTTATTTGAGAGAGTGAGAATATGAGTGAGAGTGCATGAACAGGAGGAGGGGCAGAGGGAGAGAGAGAATCCTAGGCAGACTCCTTACTGTGTTCAAAGCCCAATACTGGACTCAATCTCACAACCCTAAGATCATGACCTGAGCTGAAATCAAGAGTCTGAAATTTAAGCCACTCAGGTGCCCCTCAAACTTCCTTTTGACTAGTGTTACCATCATATAACTTTTTTTGTCTTTTACTTTTTATCAATTTGTATCTATCTTTGGAGCTGAATCGCATTTCTGATTGGCAGCATATACTTGTATCTTGCTTTTTAATCCAGACTGACAACTTTTGGTTTTTAATCTAAGTATTTAGACTATCTGTATTATTTCCATTTTAAACATTTTTAAACAATTATAGATTCACAGAAAGTAACAAAAGAGCAGAGAGAGGTCCAATGTACACTTCAATCAGTTTTTCCAAATTGTTATATATTTCAAAGACAGGAAATTGACATCAGTAAAATATTTGTGTGTAATTTCATCATTTTATGACCCGTGTAGAACTCTGGAACCACCACCCTAGAAGTATTTCATCAAGACGAAGATCATGTTTCTCTTTTACAATTGCACTGGCCATGCCAATAGTCTTAACCACTGCCAACTACTAACCTGTTCTTCATCTCCATAATTTTGCAATTTTGAGAGTATTATTTAAATGGAATAATAATGTAAATGAAGTTTTGGGATTGACTTTTGTCATTTTGCATAATACCCTTGAGATCCATGTAAGTTGTTGTGTCCATTTCTCTTCATTCCTAAGTAGTATTTCATGTTCTGGATGCGCCACTCACCTAGTGATGAATATTATGGCTGTTTTGAGGTATTGATAATTACAAGAAAACCTTCTGTGGACAATATGTAACAGGTTTTTGTATAGATGTAAGTTTTCATTTATCTGGAATCAATGCCTAAGAGTGTAATAGCTGGGTTGTAGGAGTTGTATGCTTAGATTTTTAAAGTCACAGCCAAACAATTTTTCAGACTGGCTATAAAATTCTAGATCTCCACCAGCAATATGAGAAATCCTCTTCCTGCATTCCCTTGCTGGCATTTAGTATTGTCACTATATTTTATTTGTTTTGTTCTGATAGGTGTGTTTTAATATCTCATCATGGACCTAATTTGCATTTCCCTGGAGTGTAGTGATGTTGAATGTCTTTTTGCATGCTTAACTGCCATCTGTATATCTTTTTCAGTGAAAAGGCTCTTCATGGTTTTTGCCCATTTTCTAATTGCATTGTTGCTTTGATTTTAATGTTGAGATTTGAGAATCTTTTAGATGCTCTAGATGTGTGTATTTTGTCAGATGTGTGGTTTGCAAATATTTTCTTCCAGCATATTGCTTGTCTTTTTATCCTTTCAACAGAATCTATCACAAAGCAGAAGCTTTTCATTTCCATGAGGTGAAAATGATCAATTTTATCTTTTATAGATGATGATTTTTGTTATAGGGCTAAGAAATTTTTTCTTACTCATAGATCCTGAAGATTTTTGTCCTATGCTTTGGTTTTCAAAAAATTTTATAGTTTTGTATTTTACTTTTAAGTCTGCACTCCATTTGAGTTCATGTTTGAATAAAATGTGAAATTTCAGTCAAGATTTTTTTGTTTTTTTTTTAACCTATGTCTATTCAGTTGCTCAAGCACCATTAAAAAGATTATCTTTCTTTAATTGACTTGCTTCTGCAATTATAACTTTGTTAAAAATTACTTGGTCACACATGTGTGAGCTATTTCTGGGTTCTCTATTCTATTCCTCTATTTACCTAGGTATCTATCCCAGGATATAGTTCAACTTGGTATGGGTACCATGAGAGTTTAAAAAGAATGTGTATTTTACTGTTATTTCTATAAATGTCAATTAGATCCTATTAGTTCATATACTATGGAGTTATTATATTGTTGAGTTATTCTATATCCTTGTTGATTTTCTGTCTAGTTATTCAAACAATTGTTAAAATAAGGTTATGAAAGTCTCTAACAAAATTAAGGATTTATTTACTCATTCTTTCAGTTCCATTATTTTTTGGTTCACCTATTTTGTAGCTTTTGTTTTCTTGCTGTTTGTCACAGAATATTTAGGATTGCGTTTAGGATTATCTACTTGGGTAGATTTACCCTTTTATTAGCATGTCATGTTCCTCTCTCATAACGTTCTTTTGCTGCAGAGTCTACATTGTTTAATATTAATACAGGAATGTCTTCTTTATTTGACTAATATACCTAGCATATCCTAGCATATCCTTTTCCACTCTTTTACTTTCAACCTATCTACTTTTTGTTTTGTATAGTTGACACAATGTTATACTAGTTTCAGGTGTACAGCTTAGTGACTTGACGAGTTTGTGCATTATGCTATGTTCACCACAAGTGTAACTACCATTACATCACTCTTACAGTATCGTTGACTATCCTTCTTATGCTGTGCCTTTAATTCCCATGACTTATTTATTTCATCAGTGAAAGCTTGTATCTCCTACTCCCTTTCATCCATTTTGCCCAACCTCCCACTCTCCTCCCCTCTGGCAACCATCAGTTTGTTCTCTATTTGTAGATCTGATTCTGTTTTTTTGTATTTTTCTTTTTTTAGATTCCATTTATGAGTGGAATCATATGGAATTTGTCTTTCTCAATCTGACTTATTCACTCCACATAATACCCTCTAGGTCCATCCTTGTTGTCTCAAATAGCATGATCTCATCCTTTTTAATGGCTGTGTGATATTCTATTGTAGGCACATACCACATTTTCCTTATCCATTTGTCCGTTGGTGGACACAGGTTGCTTCTATGCCTGGGCTATTGTAAATAATGCTGCAATAACCATAGGGTGCAGATGTCTTTTTGAGCTAGTGTTCTTGTTTTCCCTGGGTAAATACCTATGAGTAGAATTATTGGATCATATGATATTGCTATTTTTAATTTTTTGAGGAAACTCCATACTGTTTTTCACAGTGGTTGTACCAAATAACATTTCTACCAACTATGCGCAAGGGTTCCTTTAGCTCCATATCTTTGCCAACACTTGTTATTTCTTGTCTTATTGATGTTAGCCATTCTAACAGGCATAAGGTGCTATCTCATGGTGGTTTTGATTTGCATTTCCCTGGAGATGTTAAGTGTCTTTTCATGAGTCTGTTGGCATGTCTTCTTTGGGAAAATGTCTATTCAGGACCTCTGCCCATTTTTTAAGTTGGATTGTTTGTTTTTTTGTGTATATTGAGTTTATACTGTTGTATTTGAAGTGAGTTTCTTACACAAATAGCATAGGTGGCTCATGGGTTTTTTTTCCTTAATAACTGCTGATTGATATATTTTATTTGGTATATTTGGGCAATATATATTTGATATATTTAGGCCAGTTACTTAATGTAAGTATTAATATGTTAAGGCTTAAGGCTGCCATTTTATTTGTGTATGTGTGTGATTTTTTGTCTTGTTTATTTTTCTTTTATTGTTACTTTTATTTTTGCCTCTTTGTGAGATACTTGAACATTTTGTGAATTTAATTTATCTACAGTATTTTTTTAGTGTATGCCATTGTATAGACTTTTTGGTGTTTTCTATTCACTTCATATACATAATATCACAGTCTTTTAGTGTCAACATTTTACCAGCTTGAATGAACTCTATAAACATCATCGCCATTTATGTTTTCTTCTTTTTAATGTAACTGTCTTAAACATTTGCTTTAGATTCATTATAATCATATAAGACATTATTATAATTTTTGCTTGAACCATTAATCATAATTTTAAAAACTCAAAAAGAGAGGGAGGTCTATTGTATTTACTCATAATTTTTATCTTTCTATTTTTATTATTATTTCTGGTTTAATTTCTTTTCTGTTTAGAGGACTTCTGTAGCCATTATTTTAGGGTATTCTGCTGACAAAACAAAACAAAACTTATTCATTTCACTTAATCTGAAAATGTCTTAATTTCCCTTCATTTTTATAAGATATTTTCACTGGATATAGGATTTATGCTACTTCTTTCTAGCCTCAGTGGTTTCTGATAAGAAATATATCATTCTTATTTTCTGTAAAAAATATCTTTGGCATTTTTATAGAGGTTGCACTGAATCTATAGATTGCTTTAGGTGGTATTGTTATATTGACAATACTAAGTTCTTTCAATCCATGAACAGGAGATTTCTTTCCATTTGATACTGTCTTATCTGAATTCTTTCATCAATATTTTGTAGTCTTCTGTGTACAAATCTCTCATCTCCTTAGTTAAATTTATCCCTAAGTATTTTATTCTTTTTGGTACTATTGAAAATGGGAATGTTGTCTTAATTTCCTTTTCCAATAGTTCATTTTCCATGTCTAGAAACGTAACTGAATATTGTAAGCAAATTTTGTATACTTCAGTGTTGCTGAATTTTTTCATTAGTTCTATCAGCTTTTTTTTTTTTAAACGGTGTCTTTGCAGTTTTCTATGTATAAGATCATGTCATCAGGGATCCCTGGGTGGCTCAGCGGTTTCGCGCCTGCCTTTGGCCCAGGGCGTGATCCTGGAGTCCTGGGATCGAGTCCCGCGTCGGGCTCCCGGCATGGAGCCTGCTTCTCCCTCTGCCTGTGTCTCTGCCTCTCTCTCTCTCTCTCTCTCTCTCTGTCTATCATAAGTAAATAAGTAAATATTTTTAAAAAATCTTCCTTAAAAAAAATAAGATCATGTCATCTGCAAACAAAGATAACATATCTTCCTTTCTGATTTATGACTTTTTTTTCTTGTCTAATTGCTCTGGCTATGACTTTCAGTACCATGTTAAATAGAAATAGCAAGAGTGAGGGGTATCTGAGTGGCTCAGTTGGTTAAGCGTTTGCCTTTGGCTCAGGTTAAGATCTTGGGGTCCTGGGATAGAGCCCTGGATAAGACTCCCTGCTCAGTGGGAAGTCTGCTACTCCCTCTCCCTCTGACCCTCCCCACTCTTCATTCCCTTTCTCTCTCTCTCAAAGAAATAAATAAAATCTTAAAAAAAGAAATAGCAAGAGTGGGCATCCTTATCCTGTTACTGATATTAGAGGGTAAGCTTTCAGTTTTTCACCATTTAGTATGATGATAGCTGTGGGCTTTTCACACATAGACTTTATTGGGTAGAGGTATTTTCCTTCTAAGTTTATTTCAAGTTTTTAACATGCAAGTATGTTGAATTTGTCGAATGCTTTCTCTGCATCTATTAAGATGATCATGTGATTTTTATCTTTCATTTTATTGATGTAGTCGTCACTAATTTGTTTTCATATATATTTTTAAAGCTTTATTCATTGATTTTGGAAAGTGAATGATGGAGCATGTATAGGTGGGAGGGGCAGAGAAGGAGACAAACAGACTCCTTGGTGAGCGGCAGGGGTTTGGGGTAGGACTGATGTGGGACTGGATCCTAGGACTCTGAGATCATATCCTGAGATGAAATCAAGAGCCTGATGCTTAACTGACTGAGTCACCCATCAACTGAGCCACCCAGGCACCCCTTGATTTTCATATACAGAAGCATTCTTGTATCCCATGGTTAGATCCCCTTGGTCATGGTGTATGATCCTTTTAATGTGCTATTGAATTTGAATTGCTAGTATTTTGGTGAAAATTTTTGCATATATATTTATAAGGGATATTGGCCTTTGATTTTCTTTTCTTGTGGTATCTTTGTCTATCTTTGGTATCAGGGTAAGGCAGACCTCATAAATGAGTTTGGAAATATTCCCTTCTCTTCAATTTTGTGTAAGAGTTTGAGAAAGATTGCTGTTAATTCTTTAAATGTTTGTTAAAAGTTGCCAGTGAAATCATCTGGTGACTTTTCTGGAATGTAATGCTCTTGAAATGTAAATCTACACAGAAAGATCCGTGATGTGTGCGATACCCTCTGCAATCTAAATTCAGATCTTGTATTTCAGTAAACTTTAAAAATTGCTTGAATTGCTAAGTAAAACAGTACTTTTTTGTTGAGGGGCAATTCCAGGATAAATGGGAGTCCTTTAAAGATGATGAAATCCAAGCATTCAAAAGTGGTACCTAGTGTCAATAAAACCAGACAGCGTGTCATTTGATCTTGATTATGCCTGGCCAATTCCTGCCCATTTTGAGCTTGATTCTCTATCCTACAGATTGAGTCTCTACTTTTCTTCTTAAAACTGATTTTTCTAAGTGAGCCAAGGTTGTATTTTGCCATTTTCCAATCAAAAATCTTTGCTGAAATCAAACAGGAATTTATTTAATTGCTGACTTAAAGTTGTTTGAATAGCTCAAATGGCAAAATACCTATCAGCAGCTATTGACTATGAAAATGTTATGACTAAAATCCATTAGAGATTATAGTATATATATTAAAACTTGGATGCTAATGATGAGAGCTTGTACTTCATGTTGAAAGGGAAGTGCTTTGACTTTTTTTTATTATAGTTCACTTTAGCTTGTCTACTCATTTGAGAAGATAAATCACCATGTAGCAATGTACATTGTAAAGAGAATTAAAATTGCCAAATTTCGATCTTTGCATCAGAAATAAACTAATAATAACATTTGAGTAATTTTGGAAACATTAGAAGGAGGATTTCTAAGGTTTTCACATCTTTCCATGCCTTAAATTATGATTGCTTCTGCTATTTAGTAACTTTATTTCCCATTTATTCAAATATCCCAAAGGTGAAAGAACTAAAGGGGAAGAAAAGAAAGTTTTAGTAGTAATTTAGGTACTTGAGAGTGGATATTATTTCCTAGGGGATACAGAAGAAGGGAAATGTTATTTTCCATAATTTTCCTCTAAACATATCCCGCTTAAGGTTTTTTTTTTTCTTTTTTTTTTTTGTTTTTTTTTTTTTCAACCAGAGAAACTAAAACAGATTCAGAAAGCATCAGCTGCTATTCTCTGTTGCTGAGAGTTATCTCGGTTTCCTCGTTCATAACCTGAAGCTATGAGCATTATTACAACTGCTGAATTTCTGGTGGAAAGTATTTATTGGTCATCATATTTTGACAGAGTTCATAGAATGTTCATATTTGTAAGAATGTAATTGTCTTTAAAAATAATAAAAAAAGAAAACCTGACAACAGTGGCTTAAATACACATTAGGGAAGGGGGCAAGTATTTTTATAAAGTAACTTGTTATAGGAGGTAGCCTGTGCAAGACAATGCCGCCAGGAAACCATGGTTCCTCGTCTTCTCACCCTGTTATCCTACCTTCATGTGTCAGACTGGAAGAAGGGGAATGGTGGAAACTTCTGAAGTTTTTCTTTTTCTTTCTTTCTTTCTTTCTTTCTTTCTTTCTTTCTTTCTTTCTTTCGGGAAGCACTACTACATACATCTCACTAACCACTAAAACTGCCTCTCCTCTGGCCTCCCTGGCTATATGAGAGGCTGCACTAGTGACTAATCTAGCTTTCCAGTCTCTTCAGTGAAGGAAAGTAAAGGAGAAGGGTTGTAAATAGCTTTTGAGTAGCCAGTCCACAATATCTGCAACCGTGCACTCATCTGTTAGAGCAAGTTCAAAGCACTTTGAATGAACTGAAACAACTAATCAAACCTGAATATTTTCATAATTGATTGGTTAAGCTGAAAGAATCAAATCAGTTCGTTGTTTTGCCACCTGAAGAAATAGCTTGAGAAGGACTAGTTCCTTTGGGAATACTATACAACAGCAAAGTCTTTAGAATATGCCTTGTGATCATGGCCAAGAAGATCTTTTTTTTTTTAAGATTTTAATTATTTATTTGAGATAGAGTATAAGCATGAGAAGGGGCAGGAGCAGATGAGCGGAGGGAGAGAGAGAAGCAGGCTCCCTACTGAGCAGAGAGCCCCACACAGGGCTCAATCCCAAGACCCCCAGGATCATGACCTGAGCAGAAGGCAGACGCTTAACCGACTGAGCCACCAAGGTGTCCCTAGGAAGAGATTCTTACAGTGTTTGGTTGTACTTGTGAAGTAGGGCATTCTCTGGCTCAATGTCCAATTTCTGTCAGGCTTTATCCTGAGGCAATTTGCACAATAAGAAAGTGTATATATTTGTTTCCAAACTATCTGAAGGTGTAGACCATGTCCCATAATGCCACTCTTTTTTAAAGATGCAAAGATAGTTCACCTAAAATATGGAGGTCATTTAAGATTGTCCTAGACAATTAGGGTGTGATTCTGTGAAATGGAGTCACACTTTCAGAATATGGGTACTTGGGGAAGAAAAGCCTAGATTAAAGGCCATTCATTACTTTAGAGATAAGATTAAAAAATAAATATAAGCAGTAGTTTTCTGATGCCCCAGAGTTTATTTTATTCTATTTTCCCCCAAAGAACTGTTTCTTCTTTTTTCCTTTCAATTTTGCCTGCTGACAGTGTTGGGATATGATATACTGGCTTTGTGTTTCCCATTGTTATATGATGTTATCTAACAGAGGATCTGCATTGCTGGGTTGTCCTTCTCCTTAGATATGTCATACCTGTGTTGTTAATTTATTCTTTGTCAATCATGACTTCAAAAGCAAATGGGCTTATATGTCTATGGTACACATATATACTCTGCCACACACACACACACACACACACACACACACACACTGATATGTGTGGAAATCAAAGAGAGTGAGTTCTTAGAAAGCCTTTGAAATAGTATTTTCATAAATTGGCCTTTCTAACATGTTTGGTGAATTCTGATGTTTCATCTTCTTTTAAGCCATCCCATAAACCAAAGAATGAAGAGAAGACAGCTCTTCCTAAGAAACAGAACTCTAATTAAAAATTGGCTAAGGAACGGTGGAAATAGAAAATATCCATTTCTGGGTAAACCATAAAATCATTATCGGATGTTAAAATAATAGGACAAAGTATGGTAAAAAAAAAAAAAAAGAATATTTTCCTAGTCTCAAAGTATCTCCACACAAGATACATACTAATAAAAAGAGAAAAATGGTAACTTCACAGTTAAGGGGCCTGACAGACATCACCTTAATGAAGGGATAAAAGTTAACATTACCAGGAATGAGATATACTTTCTTACTACCCCTCCTCGTGATAAGATGCTCTGAGAAGGTCCAGCATCCTGTCTGACATCCTGATGGCTCTCTAGCCTTCCCTTTGACTCTGGGCTCCTTCACTTCTGCTGAGTTGACCTCCAATCTCCTACACTTTATTGGTCTATCTAGTCTTAAGACCATTTCTCCAAGAAATGTCTTCCTTTGTTCTGAAGGCTGAGTTAGTATAAGGAGGGATATAAAAAGAATAAGATACACTGTTAAACCTCCATAAGTTCAGAGCTTGGTCAAGAATGCATAAATATGAGCACATAAATATATGACAAATGTGGGGCCCCTCGGTGGCTCGATGGTTGAGTGTCTGCCCTTGACTCAGGTCATGATGCCAGGGTCCTGGGATCGAGTCCCGCGTCGGGCTCCCTGCATGGAGCCTGCTTCTCCCTCTGCCTATGTCTCTGCCTCTCTCTGTGTGTCTCTCATGAATAAATAAATAAAAACCTTTAGAAAAAATATATGACAAATGTAACTAAGTTCTGTGATGTAGGTAGAAGCAATATCATCAGTACTGGTGAGCTGGGCCTGGACAAAATGAACACCAGCTAGTATATTTAGAATCCTGCATCTTTCACTTTCTCAGGAGAATATGCACCCTCACATAAGAACCATCAAAACACAAGACGGTATAAAAGGAGAGAAAACAGAAAGTTCTACATGTCCACGCCTCTGCTGAATTCTCATTCTGGGGTTATATCGAATGTTTCCTCACCATTTTATTTCCCTTCAGTCATTTTCTCCTCTAAATAGTCCTTATGTGATCTCTCCACTTCTCAAAACCATCTTTCCTATTTTTCTGCTTTCAACATATTCATAAATATTTCATGTAGATGTCAATAATAGGGGAAGGCAATGCACATATAGGGGCAGGATTATATGGGAAATCCCTGTACCTTCCACTCAACTTCAGTGTAAACCTAAAACTGTTCTAAAATATAAAGCATTAAAAATGTACATTACTTCTTAGGCATAGTGATATACATGGCCTCACAATTTTCATGTTATTTAGGCATGACTATTATGATTGTTTTATCTTTAGAATTATTAATCACTGAAAAGTTTATGTGTGTTTGTGTATGTGTGTGTAATCTGCTTTCCTGTGGGTCCATAAAAATTAAATTACCATCTGTGAGACTGATTTAAATATTTTTTTGACTGAAGGCCAAAGCATCAGCGGGAAGGATCTTTAAAGTACCTTCTAACCTTGCATCTTTTTCCCCTTCAAGGCATTTTGGCAAAGTGTTACTTTGCCCCTACACAATGACAGTGAATATTGGTATCACTTATCATCGATTAGTAGACTATTTCTTGAAATCCTGTGTATCAATTACATTTAACTGATAGTATTAGAAAATTAAGGATGAAAGAAAGTCATTCAGTTGTCTAGACAGTGAGTTACAGAGGTTAGGGTGCCATTTCCCTGGAAGAATGTGAATTAAAGATTAGCAAGGAGAATGAATATCGTATGCAAAAAAGCCATCAGTTTGCCCTTGAAGAAAGGAGATAATATAAAAATTACAAAATAAGCACCTAACTGAAAAAAAAAAAAAAAAAAAAAAAAAGCACCTAACTGTCTAAATTAAATTTTCTCATTTTTTTCTGTGAGGATTTAGGTCTATATCCCAGTCAAATCTTTGTTCTACCTTTTTGTTGTTGTTGTTCGACCTTATAGCAAATTTTAAAATAAATTCTAAGGAGTATTTGTATATTGCTTTACCTTGTCCAAGTGGCGCGCTCTCACACTCTCTCACGCATGTCTCGCAACGACTCTGTGAGATTGGACTGGGAAGAGCCCTCGCTTCATAGACCAGAAAGCTGAGTCTCAGCAAGGGTTGGCTGTTGGTCCAAGTTAACCAGGTCTAGTGCGTAGTGAACCAAATCCTCCTTCCACACCACCTGCTCCATGGGCTGTGCTCTCGCCACACCGCCGCTCAACTCCTCAAACACGAGCCGGGGAAACCAGCTGTCCGGGATTGTTGTCTGACAGGATGTTAACCTTGCCTCTCTGTTTAAACTGCTTGACTCCCAAGCAACCCAAAAACGAATGATCAAGGATTTCTAGTATAACCTAATAAAGTATAACCTTGAAGGTGGTCCCCTGGAATAACATTAAGAGCCATTCGGGGAAGCCTTGTCCAGCCAGAGGCCTTGTCTCTCTCGTGAGGGTGTCAGGGGAGTCGCCATCCCTTCCTGTGCCCCTACCTGTCCCTCAGCTTCCTGCTCAGCACCAATTCCGGAGGCCATTGCCCGTCTGGAGAGTCAAGGAGCCTGACAAATGTGTTTCTCTTCCCCCAAGCTGCTCATTACTTGATCAAACTTAATTTATGTCGCCGGTATGTCTTGTGGAATGGTTCTTAGACGTATTCCTTTCCGGATATTCTCCAGGAGAGACAAAATGCAATTCACACAGTGCAATAGATTGTTTCCATGAAGCCGCCACCTCTTCGAGGGACACTACATGTGCTGCGTCCTGAGAGATAGGAGACAACAATAGAGCCCGTGACAAAGGGAACCGCGCGAATGTCCTTCCCAGGCTTTCACTTACCAGTCAGTACCTGCCTCCAGATACGACTCCATTCATCCCAGTGAAATGCATGAATCCGCCGTACAGCATATTGCTGGTGAAAACATTTCTCGGGGGATCCCTGGGTGGCTCAGCGGTTTAGCGCCTGCCTTTGGCCCAGGGCCTGATCCTGGAGTCCCAGGATCGAGTCCCACGTCGGGCTCCCTGCATGGAGCCTGCTTCTCCCTCTGCCTGTGTCTCTGCCTCTCTCTCCCCCTATGTCTATCATGAATAAATAAATAAATAAATAAATAAATAAATAAATAAATAATCTTAAAAAAAGAAAAGAAAACATTTCTCAAAGGTGTTTGGCATTGTTTACTTTTTAGTATGGCATCGCCACACCTTCTTCCTTTGAGGACCGTGTGGACCGCAGGCGATTTCTCCGAAGCCAGGGCCCCGTCAAGCTGAGGCTCCCTCATAGGCTTTCCTGAAACTGCTCATGGTCCCACCTTCCAGGAGACTCATCCTGAAGCCTCCTGAAGTTTCCCTGAACATATTTGACTACTTGTATGGACCGGTTAACAGATTGTTACAAACTGTGTTCACGAGGAGGCATCCAATCAAGCAGAATAATCAAGTGTGGAATGGATGTGAAGGTTGTGTGACCACAATAAACAACATGACAAGAGCAGAGGGAAAATGTCCCATACTCCAATCCCTCCATCATACAACCTCTCCGGCTTGTATTTTCATATGTTGTAGGCCCCCATTTTATTTTCTTTTATGTGTAGATAAAAGTATTTCATTTTGACTTCGAGGTCCTCATTTCTCCCCTTCCAGTCCCATCCTTCTCACAGCCATTCTCAAGGGCCACATGGAAAGCAAGTGGGACTAAGTTATTTTAACTGCTATTTCCAAATTCATCACAGGTTCCCGTGGGATTTCCCTCTGTTAGGCTCTGGTTAGGATATGAGACATCCTGGCTGCATCTGTGGAGACAATTCATCACATTTAAGTGGAAAATTTCTTATAGAAGCTAGTTTAAAAATGTAAGGATTTTAGAAATGTTTTTATTTTTGACTGATTCACTTGAATGAAGTCAATACCCCAGGACAGGATGGCTCAGTTAAATAGATTGGCACTGGTTTTCCTACTACTGGGTCTTTTCCTACCAGGGGCTCTATAGAGTTTTACTTTGGTGAATTTATAAGGTAATGAATATTCTATTAGCTGTAATCTCCAGGGGATCCACAGCAGCTATTTTATTTATTTATTTATCTACTTATTTATTTATAATATCTCATAACATTGAATGTAGTGTTGTAAGAAATAGGTTTTTGAAAATTGTTTATTGATTTTAAGTCTTTATGAAGAAGCACCTTTATCTTCAGAATTATTTTTTTAGCATTTTTCTGTTACTTTAATTACTTTTATTTTTATTTTTAAAATACAGACAACAGATATGTGTATGATAAATGAGCATATGAAAAGATGTTCAACATTGTACTTCATTAGGGGGTTGCAAATTAAAACAATGAGATATCACTACATACCTATTAGAATGGCTGAAATCCAAAATACTGACAAAACCAAAGGCTGGCAAGGATATGAAGCCACAGGAACTCTCATTCAGTGCTGGTGGGAATGCAAAATGATTCAGGCATTGGAAGACAGTTTGGCAGCTTCTTATAAAACTAAACATACTCTTATATGATCAAACAGTTGCACTTCTTGGTATTTACACAAATAAGCTGAAAACATGCTCACACGAAAATCTGCACATAGATGTCTATAGTAGCTTTATTCATAACTACCAAATCTTGGAAGCAATCAAAATATGGTTCAGTAGGAGAATCTTAAGTAAACTGTGGTACATCCAGATAATGGACTATTATTCAGAGCTGGAAAAAAAAATGAGCTTTCAAACCATAGGAAGAGAGTGAGGATGACAGCACATGAGAGACTCCTAACTCTGGGAAATGAACAAGGGGTGGTAGAAAGGGAGGTGGGTGGGGGGTTGGGGTGACTGGGTGATAGGCACTGAGGGGGGCACTTGACGGGATGAGCATTGGGTGTTATGCTATATGTTGGCAAATAGAACTCCAATAAAAAATAAAATAAATCAATAAATCAATCAATCAATCAATAAATAAATAAATACCATAGAAAGACATGGAGGAAACTTACATGAAAATTACTAAACGACAGAAGCCAATTTTTTTATTTTATTTGTATTTGTATTTGTTTAAGTAGGCTCCATGCCCAACAAGGGGCTTGATCTCACAACCATGAGCTCAAGAGTCGCATGCTCTACTGACTAAGCCAGCCAGGTGCCCCCAGAAACTAATTTAAAAAGGCTACATAACAATATGATTTCAACTCTATGACATTCTGGAACAGGCAAAACTATGAAAACAGTGAAAAAAATCAGTGACTACCAAGGTTTTGAAGGATGAATTGGTTGGGCATGGAGGGCTTTAGGGCAGTGATATTATTTTGCATGATACTAAAATGGTGGATACATATCATTATACATTTGTCAAACTCCTAGTGTCCAACCCTAAGAGAGAACCCTAATGTAAACCATGGACTTTGAGTGATAATGATGAGTCAGTGTTGGTTCCTTGATTGTAACAATGTACCCCTCTGGTGCTGGATACTGGCTCTATTTGGAGATGGGGAAGGCGTATATGGGAATTCTCTTTACTTTTTCCTCAGCTTGCTGTTGCCCTAAACCTGCTTTTATATATATGTATATATTAAACATTGTGTTTAATATTTTATAAACCATGCACTTATATTCTTTTCTCATGGCATGAATTCACATACTATTTGGGTTTAAAATACTCTAAATACATTACTTAACAAATATCCACATTAATATTTTACTCCAAAGATAACTATGTTCTTTGACTCTCATCTCAGATTCATGGGTCAGAAATCTTAGACCTAATACACACGCATACACACACACACACACACACACACTACAAGCTTTTTGGGAAATAAGTTTTCTAGGTGAAATGGAGGTAAACAGGTTTATTTTTGGATTTCTTAGGTCATTTAAGAATGCTCATTTGCTTCATGCCTCTCCAAGGAGAGATGTGTTTCTAATCTGAGTGATTAATCCCTTAATCAGAAAGCTTTTTATATGCCAAGTGGTCAGAAAATAAATTCGAGAAAACCACATAAGGATAGGGAGACCAACTGTCCCAGTGCTGGATGGTTGCACAATCCTCTCATTTCTACCACTCATAGAAACTGCCCTTGTGAGTTTATTGGTTATGTCCCCATTGTTAAATCTAATTATTACTCGAGTCCCATTTCTTCTTGTAGTATCTGACACTGTTGATCCTCTCCTTCCTAAAAATTTATTTGGCAACAAGGTCATTTGTTATTTTTATCCTACTACCTCACTTACTGCTGTTTCTGTTACCATGTTGGAAGTCTGTTACCTCTAAATGTTGAAAAGCCATGTAGCCTAGGTCCCAGGTCTGTTTTTTGCTCAGTTTATGTTTATTCTCTTGGAAATCTCACTTAATGTAACTTTAAATGCCTATCTATATCTGAAGATCCTCAAATGTGCATATGATTTCATCTTCATCATGTGGCAAAACAAGAATAGAATAGGAATTAAGAATTGAGAAATGTCAAGTTTTACAGTGTAAAATTTTGTGTTGCACATTCCTTTAAAATAGATATGTAAATTGTATTTCTTATTACATACTATCTGTGATGTTTTTTATGTGTCAACTTGGAGGGTGGTTTCAGATGAGATTAACATTTAAATAGGTGAACTTTGAGTAAGCAAATTGCTCTCTAATATGTGAATTAGTCTCATAGGTTCTGTCAAAGGCCTGAATTGTAGAAAAAGACTAGCCTCCCTGAGCAAGGGAGATTTCTCCACCTAGTTACCTTCAGACTTCATCTGTACCATCCCCTATCCTGAGTCTGGGCCTGGTGGTTTACATCCCAGATTTGGACTTGCCACTGTCCATATTCACTTCATATTCATATCCAATTCCTTAAAATAAATATCTTTCTATTCATACATCCTTTTGGATCCATTTCTCTGGAGAACCCTGACTAATACACCATCCAAAGATTCAAAATAGAGCAAACAAACAAAAAAGAAGGAGGCTTACATTTATTTAATATTTCCTACTTAATTTTCAAAGCTCTGTTGATGTACTTTGAAGTAAGATGTCTTCTATGCAGCTGTGAGACCTCAGGCATACATCAAGAACAAAACATGAGCTCTTTTCTTTCACTGAAAACAGGCCCCACTTGAGGGTAAAAATATGTGCTCTACCAAAAAAAAAAGTGGGGGGGCTGCAAAACATCAACGAATGTGCTTATTCTGAAGAACAAAGCTCTCTGAGTGCTGTGATATATAAGTGAGGAGAGAGTAATTTTAACCCACTTTGAGAATTCTGAACTTGGTAAAGAAGTCTATTATTACCTTGGAGTCTTCAGTTTCTAGCTTTGGCTAACGAGTATGGAAACAAGAAGTTGCAGATATATTTATCTTGAAAAAAGTTTAGTTACTGTACCTTCTTAGGAGAATTTTCTAGTTTTGGTATGCAATATTCATTCCTGAGCATATTTGAGGTGTCAATATCTTTTGCAGAAGTGTAATATAGATAACAGACCTCTCAACAAGGATATGTGATTATTATACTCTTACTATGCAATAGGCTCTTCCTGTATTATTTCACTTGGAACTCACACCACACTGAGACAGGTACAATTTTTCTCCCATTTACAAACGGTCAGTTAGAAAATTTATTAATGATCATTTGTTAATTCCACTGATATTTCAGTTGAGCAAGTAGGCTAAAAGCAGTTAGGTGAGTTGTCTAATGATACATTGTTGGTTAACAGTAAAGTTGAGATCAGAAGCCTGGCTAGTAACTAATATTGCTACAATTTGAGTGATTTATAGAAAACCATTACTGTGCCTTGTATTTTGCATTATAGTAGGCTTTCTCAACCAGGATTCCTTGAAAGAATAAAGCCTTACTGCCCTAAGGCATCCATTGTATTGTAGAGGAGGAAAAATAATTCCCTCTACTCTTCTGAGTTCTTGGCTGAGACACCTCCCCCTCACCCTGTAATAAAAAGACAGATTAAGAGGAAGGAAACCGACTTTAATAAGATGAATACTTCCTGTATACCTGGGAAAGAACCTGGAGTGACTCTCTGAAATGGCCAAAGCCACAACTTTAAATACCTTCTTCAGCTCTTTTGGGGGGAAGCAGTTATGGTAGATTTTCAGACAAAGCACAGTAAGCAAGATTATGGTTGTTATGCAGAGTTAAGTCTTTATCTTCTCCATTGATAAGAGTTTCTAGAGATTTGAAGTTGCCCTTCTCTTTCAAGTACAGGTGGGAGACAACCTTATAAGTGGAGATTTCCCTTGTAAATGTAAATCTCTCTGTAAAAGGGTAACTTTTACTCAATTTTCAGAGCTTCTCCTGTATTTGCAGTTTTTTAAAAATACTCTGCTCAAAATTATTCCTATGCCAAAGAGATATATTTTTGGGTGGCAAATTCTGCTCCCCTTCAGTATATAATGGATAAGTTAGCTCCTGTTTGTCTAGAATGCTATTGGGTATATACTGTCTTTGAGAGAAATGATAAAATAGTTGCTGAAATAATTTTCTGTAGGCTTTAATTCTCTTAGGCAATCGTAGTTAAGAAAGGCTGTTGGATGATAGCTCTGAGACTTTGAGAAAGAAAAGTAACACCTGAGAATCTTGCTAAAAATAGGGGTCCTAAGACCCACTTTTGAGATTCTGATTTTATTAGGTTTGACATGAGTCCTAGGAATTGGTATTTTAGACATCATCCCAGATCATTATAATGTAGGTGAACCTCTGTGTTTTTAATTTTTTGGCTTAAACAACAGAAAGTTAGTTTCTCACATTTCTGGCAGCTGAAAGCCCAGGATTAAGGTGTTAGCAGGTTTGGTTTCTCCTTGGACTGCAGATGGCCTCCTTTTTACTGCGTCCTCTCTCGGTCTCTCCTTTGGTGCCTGGTGTCTCAGGGTGTGTTTAAACTTATCTCTTTTTATAAGGACACCGCTCAGATTGGATTAGGGCCCACCCTTAGGGCCTCATTTTCAACTTAATCACCTCTTTAAAGGCCTTATCTCCAAATACTGTCACTGTATGAGGTATCGAGAGTTAGGGCTTCAACTTCAAAGTATGAATTTATAGGGGGACACAACTCAGTACCATAACACCTGGCTAACTCCCATTTGTCTTTTATGTCTCAATTTCAATCATTTCCTCAGGGGAGCTCTCATCCCCAGACTATGCTAAATCCCCTTGTTATTCTATCCCATAGCCTACATTTTATTAGTAGCCCTAATCGTGATCACAGTTAGGGTTATTGTGCTCCGTGCAGTCTCTTGCTCTGCTCCCAGCAACAAACTACACTGAAAGCTCCATGAAGACAGTGGCCAAGGCTGTTCACTACTGAGTCCCAGCACCTATGTCCTCGCCTGGACACAGTAGGCCCCCAAGTAGATACAGTATTGGATTTAATGAAGGAAGGAATAAATGAACAAAAAGAACTGGGAAGGTACAGTACAGGGGCACTGCAGCACCCTCTCATTTCCCCTTGGCTAGTCTGGCCTCCCTTGTCAGATACTGAGGGCTTGGGTATGCTGGGAGGCTGACATTCCATCTCCTACACCTGGGCAGGGGAATCTAGAGTTTTCCAAAAATCCATATTATCATTGTCCCAGCCTCATAATGAATATTTGCCATTCCTCCTCCAGAACAAAGTCACCCCCCTGTAATCAACATAAAACCCGAAAGAAAGGAAACTCACATTATACCTCCTGTGTACCGACCAATCGTGTGTCTTATTTTCACAGCAGCTCTGCAAAGCAAATAAAATTCCTATCTTTATGGTAATGCAACTAAGTCTCAGAGAAGTTAAGTCCCTGCCATGGTCATAATAAAAGGTCAAACTGAAATACGGACTCATGTACAGGTGGTTCCAAAGCCCTCGTTTTTTTCTCTAACATACCAAGCTTTGGTGGAGTTGAGTGGCACAGAGAGCCATCCTTAATTCTGAGTGCTGCTAGGAGTGCCCATGACTGCCTCCCTGCTTGCCTTTCAAAGACTGAAGGTGTAGACGAGGAGAACCTCTTAAAAAGGGGAGAGGAAAAAAAGAGTATAAATAAACAAATGGGACCACATATACTTCCACTTATTCCTCAAACCCTTATTAAATACCTATATGAGGCACAGGGACTAGAAAGAAAAAAGAAAGCTTTAAAATTTTTTTTGAAATAATTTGATACACAGAAAAGTTGTAAAGACAATCCAGAGATCCTATATGCCCTTCACCCAGTCTCCCTTCATGTTAGTATCTTTTTTTTAAAGATTTTATTCATTTATTTGACAGAGAGGGAGAGAGGGTACAAGCATGGGGAGCAGCAGGCAGAGGGAGAGGGATAAGCAGGCGCCCCACTGAGCAAGGAGCCCGACCCCAGGACCCTGGGAACATGACCTGAGCCGAAGACAGATGCTTATCTGAGCTGCTCAGGGCCGAGGTACATTTGTGAAAAACTAATTAACATTGGTACATCACTATTAACTAAACTACAAATTTCACCATTTCTTTCAGCAATTCTAATTGCATGTTGAGAAATTTTTTCTTAGAAGTTTCACACTCATAAAAAATGTTGTTTCAGAGGAAAAGACATTTTTTTCTTGATTGAACACATAGAAATATATAATTTTAGAGAGATATATTAGGTTTAATTTTACTAACATGTATGTATCTGTGAGAAAATGATTCTATGTGAACTGTGAAATTGACAACATATAATCTGAATGATATACTGTATAAAAAAAATGGTGATGGTGAGGGATGGATGCAGAAAAATTTTCACCTGTAGCCAAGAAGGCTGATCTATAGCCTGCAGTGTCAATAAGTATTAAATACACGCAGGTGGCCACATCCTTAAAGGATCTCAAGGCTGCCTTTAAATCTCACTGGTAGTTAATATTGAACTGAATGATAAGCACCAGAGAAATCTTGTGAAAGTAGTTTTACAATTAGAAATCCGAAGAAGACATTTATGATCTAATATTCCCTGCATGGGGACACCTGAGTGGCTCAGTGGTTGAGCATCTTCCTTGGGCTCAGGTTGTGATCCCGGGGTCCTGGGATCAAGTCCCGCATCGGCCTCCCCTCAAGGAGCCTGCTTCTCCCTCTGCCTATGTCCTGCCTCTCTCTCTGTGTCTCTCATAAACAGATAAAAATCTTAAAAAAAATAATACTCCCTGCATGTCTTCTCCCCCTTGAGCACTAAGCATATAACCACCAGCTTCATGCAGCAAAAAGTGCAGCTTTTTCTGCCCATAAATCCTGTCCCCATGCTATTTAAATAAACTTACTAAGCTGCACCATACGTCTCCAGAATTCTTTCTTGGCCACTGCACTCCACAACTCTGCAACAGTGAGGTTCATGAGTTGGACCTTTTAACTTGTCTCCCCTGAACAGATGTCTCCAGATGATGTGATTACAATAACATCATTGATAACAACAAAAACAATATCTGATATCTTTTGAGAACATAGCCTATGCCAGCTATAGTTCTTTTTATTTTACATTATTTCATTATTTTTCCAACTTTATTGAGATGTAACAAATGAGATAGACAAAAATTGTATATGTTTAGGTTGTACAATGTGATTTTTTAACATGCACAATGTGATGATTTTCTATCTATATATCTATATACCTATATACACATCATGAAATGATCACCACAATCAAGTTAATTGAGATATCATGACTTGTAATAAGAAATACATATATGGTCCCCCACCCTGTTCCTGGCACAGAGCTCCGCAAATCCTTGGAATTTCCTGTGGTAAGAGTGACAAAGGTATCTTTTGTTATGTTCATGAGTTGGCTAGAGGAAAGCCCTTGGGTAACCTAAGGATGGGAGCTGGTTGCCAGGGGAACCAACCCTGTGATTGGAAGGTTAGAACTTTTAGTGCCTGGCTACACCCCTGCTACCTCCAGCCCTCAGTTCCCTAGTCAGGGGAACCTCAGATTTATAGTCAGTGTGTCAGAAGGATGAGTCAGAAGCACTGTACTTATGATTGGATCTGAAGAGGGCGTGCACTGTTATGGGTCTGAGCCTTTAACCTGTGAGATCTATCTGATGGTATCTCTAGTTGTATAGTGTCAGAATTGACACGCCTTATAGAACAGATAATATATGTCCCCTTGTAAAGATCAAGGATTTCCTTGGAGTCTTCCAGTTCAATAGATAACATCTAAGGAGTGATGGGGTGGGGTTGTCATGAATGTTTTCCCAGACCTGTGACTCATCAAGAGCCCTGGGTCCAGGGCATAAGTGACTTATGGGGGACACCTAAACACTCGTTTTTGTTCCTGGTTTACTAAAAAGACATGTACACCAGACCACTGTCTTCAATAAAAACCCTAAGCCCCAAGCAAAGACAAATGCACTCTTCTTTCCTTTCTTAGTATCCCAGATACTACACTCTGCATATCTAAACTCTGCTCTCACTTCTTCTTGGCTTGTGCTTGATTTCTTTCCTGCACGAAGCCATGAACCCTCTTGACTGGTGGAGATTTTAGTATTAGAATGAGGTAAAGGTGGTCATTGGTCATTCTAGAGGTCACTCCATGGTTATTAGAATGAGGTAAAGGTGGTCATCAGTCATTCTGGAGGTCACTCCATGGTGAATCTGCATAGGTACAAGTCAGGGGGTAAGCTCAAACTGGTCTGGGTGGTCCCAGCCGACTAGAGGTCTTGTCAGGGCAGTCGCTATTTGCTCAAGGGGGCAGTTTCACTTTCCATTTGCCTGAGCTGGAAGATAAACTGGAAAGGAGAGCTTAAGGAAAATATGGGACAAAGGTCAGTGAGTACAAGCAAGTGGACAGTAAAGGTCAGGTCTTGGGGCTTAGCTGGTGACAAAAGTAAAGAAGAAAGAAGACACATTGGAGGGAAGGACTGAGTTTTCCCAAATATTTGACTGGTGGCAATGGTGAGTGGTGAGTTTCTCTAACTCATAATAATTATGTACATCCTTCATCTCACATTGTTATCATTTTTGGGTATGGTGAGAACACTTAAGCTCTACTGGCTTAGCAAATTTCAAGTATACAATACAGTGTAATTAACCATAATCACCATGTTGTACATCCCCAGAATTTATTCATTTTATAAATGAAAGTTTATATACTGTTTGACCAACATCTCCCCATTTCTCCCACCCCTCAGTCCCTTGCAACCACCATTCTACTCTCTAGTTCTATGATGTTGACTTTTTTTTGATTCTACATATAAGTGAGATCATACACTATTTGTCTTTCTGTGTCTGGTTTATTTTGCAGCTCCTGTTCTAAGTGTTTTACATGTCTTCATTTAGTCCTCAAAATGCTTATCTATGCAAATTAACATTAAAGTTGAAAAAATTAATATTCTTGAGGAAATGGCAACTGGTGGGTGGAAGGCAGGATAAATATTTTGCTCAGTGTTCAGTGGGTTGTGATGTTGGCTGGTGCTGGACTTTGTTGATATCAAAGAATGAGAGAGCAGGAAGGTATCTTTGAAATATCTTCTTCATCTCCTGATTTACAGGTGAATGAACTAATTTCCAGAGGTGACAGGTAAGTCACAAATGGTCACATAAAATTTCTGAAACACAGGGCTCAATTCTGGCACATTGTCATACCTTTTACATAATTTATAGTTTCTCTCATTTCATTTATACAACCAAAGGGCAAGAAACAAATAGATCAATGGAATAGAAAGGAGAGCTTAGAACGGGACCTGTGTGACAAAATATGAAATATGATAAGTGGTCCACAGAAACATTGGGGGTCTCTGATGCTCTTTCACGAGGTCTGTAAGATCAGAAGCATTTCTAAACGAATTACAAATTAATAATTATTTTTCATTTTAAGTTATAATAGCTCAAATATTTTGAAAAATACTGTAATAATTTATTTGAGAGAGAGCGAAAGAGCACATGCATACATAAGCAAAGGAGGGGCGGAGAGAGAGGAAGAGGCAGACACCCTGCTGAGTGCAGAGTGCAATGCAGGGCTTGATCCCAGGACCCCAAGATCACAACCTGAGATGAAGGCAGAGGATTAATCAACTGAGCCACCCAGGCACCCCAACAGTAAAAATATTGATAGATATAACCCATATAAACAAGTGATTTTTAGTTCCCATTAAAAGATATAAAGGTTTGCTGAGACCAAACATTTTGAGAACCACCGGATTAGTGACAAATTGCTTAGTTTGGGGAGAACTGATTAATTTTTAAGAAGAAGTAAAGCTAGACACTACATAATTTACAAAAGAAAACATATGCAAGCACATATCACTGCTATGTATTTTATAAGTACATCCAAGATGTTGAACAAACTAGAGTGAATATATATTTATAGGAGGAAAATGAAAACAGGGTTTGGGTCTTAAAGTAGGTAAAGAAAAGGAAATTGCTGACATGGACAAATGAGAGTATAGTCTTCCATATTCTAAGTGTGTTAGTAATTATACTTTGTGCAACTGAAGTTGCAATAAAACAGTAGCAAAACAAAATCAAAGAAGTCATGCTTTTGTTGTGTTGACTCGTGTTGTTTTTTTTTTTTTAAGGTTTTTTATTTATTCATTTGGGAGAGACAGAGAGAGAGGCAGAGAGAGCCCTAGCAGGGTGAGACACAGAGACAGAGGGAGAGGGAGAAGTAAACATGCCTCCCCCCATGGGCTGAAGTAGGAGCCGGACGTGGGGCTCAATTCCACAACCTGAAGATCACGATCTGAGCAGAAGGCAGATGCTTAACCAACTGACTGAGACACCCAGGTGCCCTTCAAATCATGTGGTTTTAACTTCCCTAGTAACAAATGTCAGAGAATATTAGAAGACAAGACTCTAGTGTAAAAGTTACAAATCTGGCTATGAAAATGTCTTACAAATGAAGATGTTTAAACATTTATAGGTAAATATTTATGACCTGAAGATTAGTTAATGATTCACCTACCTATGAAAAACCTCACTTAGCCCCTCTTAATTTGCCAACAATCTGATGGTGAGGATATCTACTGTGCATAATGATATCATTAAAACTCTCTTCTTATCCACCAATAAAAAAAGACACCTCTAACTCTTTACTAAGATCAAACATCATTTTGTTTTCATACTAAGAAAAATATTTTTTAAAAAGATTTATTTATTTATTTGAAAGAGAGTGTGTGTGTGAGTGTGAGCAGGGGGAGGGGCAGAGAGAGAGAAGGAGAGAATCTCAAGCAGACTCCTGGCTGAGCTGCTTATGGGGCTCGATCTCACGATCCTGAGATCATGATCTGAGCTGAAACCAAGAGTTGGATGTTCAACTTACTGAGCCACCCAGGTGGCCCCATACTGAGATAAAAATTAATTAAGAGCAATATAAAGCAGAATAAAAATAAGAATGAAAATTTAGAGATACGGGCACCTGGGTGGCTCAGAGGTTGAACATCTTCCTTTGGCTCAGGTTGTGATCCCAGGGTCCTGGGATTGAGTCTCACATCGAGCTCCCCGTAGGGAGCCTGCTTCTCCCTCTGCCTATGTCTCTGCCTCTCTCTCTGTGTCTCTCATGAATAAATCAATAATTTAATTTAATTTTTTTTAAAAAAGGAGAAAATTCAGAGGTAAAACAGGACTATACTATAGTAAGTATTGGTATTAGAAAGTTAAGGTTGTCCTATATTTTTGATCCTTGGAATATTAATAAAATACTTTCCTTAAAATTTTAGAATTCAGTTTTGTCTAAAAAGGAAGGAGCTAGCAAAGGCTAACTCCTTCCACCTGACCCTAAACATCAGAAATACACTAATGATATAATGATATGCAAAGTAGAGATTGCAAAAGATCTACTGGAGTGCAGAAGGAAAATCATAAAACTCTACTTGTATCAAGTTTTTATCTCATTCTTTTACATTTCTATAGGAATTTTTATGATTTATATGCTTTATTATATGTGTATGCATATAAATGTATATAGAGATGAAAATATATTAAAGGGAGTGTTCAAACATTTTTAACCGATGAGATAAATAATTTTTAAAGTTTACGGGGCACTTAGCAGGGTGTTTACGTTCTTATCATTGTAGAATTTCATTTAGGGCATAGCTGGGTGCAATTAGGTCAGCAATTCCAATTCATCTGCTCAATTCCATCTTAGCTCTGCTCCAGTGCATGAGAACACGGCCGAATAACGATCCCGGGTAAAAATGCTTGTTCTAATCCTTGTAGCAAAAGTCAGAAAGTATAGTTTCAAGGCCTGACAGCACTCAGCTTTTCTTATGGATCTTAATGTGGTTCTTAAAGAAATCTTCTGTCATCTTTCCATGTTACACCTCTGTTTCTACCCCATCCTAGATTCATTTAAAAAAATATTTCCAGTGACGTCACAGTCACAGCCTTTATGTATGATTTTCATCTTTTTCTATTTTGTTTTTCACAGCTTTACTGATATACAAAAACCACACATATTCAATGTGCGCGAGTTGATGGGTTTGGACATATACATACGGTCACGATAGCATCACAACAATGGAGACAACTGAAATGCTTCTGTTTTTAATTTCAAAGAAGTTCCATATTTGTGGAAAGTATGCAAATTAGAAAGGAGAGCAAAATTAATAAATAATAAAATTAGAAAGCACTGATTGGGAAAAGAGGCATAGGTGTCCATTTAGGAATTAAAATAACTAAATTAAAATAACTATTAAATTAAAATAAGCAGCCTGGGTGGCTCAGCGGTTTAGCGCCACCTTTAGCCCCGGGGGTGTGGTCTTGAGACCCAGGATCAAGCCCCATGTCAGGCTCCCTGCATGGAGCCTGCTTCTCCCTCTGCCTGTGTCTCTGCCTCTCTCTCTCTGCCTCTCTCTTTCTCTCTCTCTCTCTCTCTCTCTCTCTCTCTGTGTGTGTCTCTCTCTGTCTCTCATGAGTGAATAAATAAAATCTTTTAAAAAACTAACTATTCCTAAATGACCTGGACATTGAACTAATATATGGAATATAGCCTCGGAAAAGATCTAAGGCTAATTCCTTTTTTGTTTTTTAAGATTTTATTTATTTATTCATGAGAGACACAGAGAGAGTCAGAGACATAGGCAGAGGGAGAAGCAGGCTCCCTGAGGGGAGCCTGAAACAGGTCTTGATCCCAGGACTCCCAGGATCACTCCTGAACCAAAGGCAAATGCTCAGCCACTGACTGAGCCACCCAGGCATCCCAGCTAATCCCTTTTTTAAGAGCACATGACATAACTTTCCATTTCAAATTAATGGGGAGGTGTCTGCATCTACTCACGAAAATCCTGAGATACCGCTAAATTACTTTCTACAAGTCACAGATACAGACATTAAGTTTTCCTTTTGTTATGTATGAGACAGTTCCTTCTCTGTCAAGAACTATCATCAATTCAGGCTAAAACCAAGAGAATGCCAATCAAGATACATTATGAAGATAATAAGAGCCAAATTAGAGAAATTTATAGTTGTCCTAACAAAAATGTGATAGGTTTGTTATTTTCAATGGAGTGCTTCACTATGCGTATTGACTTGAGATAGCCTGGAACATCTCTGTACCTCCCTAAGAACTTTAGATTGTAAGTACCTCAGGGACAGAGAGTAGGGTTTATTAGATTTTATTTCCCCAGTGCCTAACACAGGGGCTAGAGTATTACCAACAACAGCTAAACACTTAATAAATCTACAAGTTGAAAGAAAGAAAGGAAGGGAAGGAAGGAGCAAAGACCATTATTACTGGAAAAAAATGGTCACGTAAGACACAAGTATAAATGGCAAAATTATAGCTGGATCCAGGGAGATGCTCAAACTAGTACGAGTCTCTCATAGGCCTTTTCTGGCAGAATCAGGGAGATGCTGATGAATTGTCTGGTCAGTGCTTCTGTAACCCAGTTGAACTTTAGTGCCACGTAAGGAGCTTATACTTACACCTAGGTCCCACCCCGGACCATTTATATCCTAATTCTGGGATTGGGGACCAGGTGTTGGCGGTTATCAAAAATCCCTAGGTGAGTCTACTGTGCAGCCAGGTTTGAGGACGCAGACTTCCAAAACTTCCAGAAATGTTTTGCTTAAATTTCACTCTTTTACTTTCTCATGGGTGCTCTTATCGGATGTAATTCTCCTTTCAGCAATCAGCAGTGTTCGTGTTATTTTACTCTGCTTTCACTGATATGTCATTTGGGAAGGTCTTGTTCATCTTTATGTTCTTGTTTCAAATGCTGTCTGATTTTTCCTCATCATCTGTTTTAGAACAAGAATTTCCTGTGCTCTATCCTGTGGCAGAGTCACATGTTGGCACTACAAAGCAGTCATCTGAAGGGTAATAAATATGCACGACGGAAGAAACGAAGTCATTTTCATCAGGACTCCAAAATGTTAAGTAAATCTTTCTTTTGCTTCTGATACTGGGGGAAGAGGCTGTCCTGTTAAGGTCCATCAGAGAATTTTCCCTGAGCCTGCAGTTTGAGAATTTGAAGATCTAAAGAGTGGCATTCCCCCTTACACATTATAATTTGTCTTTTGCCATATAAGAATTACTTTGATTTCACTTTGCTAAATGGAGGCCTGTATCAAAATTGAAACCTCTGTGTTTTGGAAGGGTGCACATGGCAATTCTGAGAGTATCAGTGGATACGTTTTAAATAAACTCTTAGTCTGAAGTACTGGTGGGTGGCCAGATTAAAATTTCCTGCCATTATAAACAAAGTGTTCATGGACTGAATTTGAAATATAGGAAAAATAATTCTAATCCTCACAAACACAAGTTTCAATTCCAAAGTGAATTTTCCATCAATAAATACTAGACGGTATAATTTTATATCTTTATCTAGAAATGCCTTTTTTTCTTTTGCAGAGTTACCTTTTGCCTTATAAGTATTGTTTGTTTGAAATTATCATTGAACAATAACAATTATGTGAAGACATTTGCTGTATGTAATGGTTTCTATCAGAAGATTTTACAGATAGGTTTTCAACCTCATTAGAACTAATGCCCCAATTTAAAAACACATATTTTATCACCCTAAAATTCTTAGGTGATTTAATCTGGCTTCCACATAATTGTGTATGTGTTAGTGCCCTAAGTGTAATGTCAAGAGAAAAATAAATTCATAATAAAAATATTATGCTTTCTTCCCTCAGAACAACCAGACTGGAAGACCTAATGACTATAGTCAGTCAGATGAGTGTTCTTACACTGAGAATCACTGCGAATACTAACACTGCCTGAAACAATAGTGCCGTGGGAGTGAGTTCATAATGATTGGTGTATTCTCAGATTATATAATTCTTTGAATTTGGATTTGTACCTGCAAGAATATTCAGAGAGACCATTGAGATTTTTGTAGAGTATGTGGGAAGCTTTTGTTGTGTGGGCCCAACATGCAATGTGGATGAGTCCTCCTCCTAAAAGCCAAGTGTGCTGATCTTTCTGGCAACAACAATGTCATTCAACATTTCCCAAACACCTCTTCAAGGTGAGACCACTACCAGTGGAAATCAGGTATACAGCCTTCCCCTTGGTTTCAAATGGACAAGCTCTGGTCAACTCAAGGGTGAATTAGGTTTAAAAACTGAACAAGAAAATAGCTTAAATTTGCTATGGTTTACTTTAAATACAGGGGACTCTTCAACATGCAGGTTTCTCTTGCTCTCTTACTGCCTTTACTTAAGTTTGTATCACATGTCCCTAAATCCAGTGACATTTCTAGCTGAGTATTCCTTCTTGCCCATTACACTTCCACTTCATTCATGAGTTCCATTTCTTCTTTGGTCTGTGTTAAATCCTGGATCTCCCACTTTTTTGCTGTGCAGTTTGGGCATATTACATAACCTTCTGAACTTCAGTTTCTTCATTCACAGAGATAATAGCAGTACTCGTCTCAGGATTGTTATGAAGATAAACATGACAAAAAGGCTTCCCAGAGTACAACCCAAAAGAATAGTGACAACAGACTTTCAGTTGCCCCCTCGGCAGAGAAAGCTGACATCTGAGAGATGGGTTCCATTTAGAGTAGTCAAATGGGCGGGGTAAACTATCTCCAGTACATAGGCATGCATGAGAAGATGAATAAAAAATTATTAGAACACAGAAAGGCACTAATATACTATGAATACAGTTAATGACATGCATCAGTTTGAGATAATCTACAAAAGTAATGAACTTGCCAGTAGGACATCAATGGCTCCAATTCTTTGGTCAAAATAGTGTCTTTCTCACAGAGAGTTTGGATGATCATTGCCCAAAGTTGTCTCTCTTTGCTTTACACATCCATTGCTGACCTGCTACGCCTCTAATTAACATATATTCTGTTTATTATGTGTCTTTGAGTAACATTCAGAGGACTATTATTTTTTCCTTTACATTCAAGGAGCACTCTCTCGGCTTCTTCCTATAAACTGGCTACATGGGCAGCCTGGGTGGCTCAGAGGTTTAGCGCCGCCTTCAGGCCAGGGCCTGATCCTGGAGACCCGGGATCAAGTCCCACGTCGAGTTTCCTGCATGGAGCCTGCTTCTCCCTCTGCCTGTGTCTCTGCCTCTCTCTCTCTCTCTCTCTCTCTCTCTCTGTGTATGTCTCTCATGAATAAATAAATAAAATCTTAAAAAAATAAAACTTTAAACTGGTTACAGATATTATTGCCTGGTTATTTACAGGAGTAATCAGGACTTTAATATCCTAATATTGAACCTCATTCATTTATTCATTCAATCAAATTTTATTAATCATCTAACAATAACTCTTATTTCTTCGAGTGATGCTTCCTGGATGAGGCTGTTGCTATTGGTTTGGGAATCAAGCTTTTAAAAGCTGCTGTACTGTGACCTGGGGGTAGGATGGTAAGTGATAAGCATCTCATTATTCAAGAGCCTCTCAGATGCAATCAGAGTACTTGTGATTTTAACACTGTATTAAAAGAGACTCAGTATGGCTATTTCAAGATGAAATATCACATCACGAAGCCAGTAAGCCAGTTGAAAAAGAGTTAGCAAAAGCTTCTCTGAGGGGTTGACTTTGAGTAAGCTGATCAAGTAAGAGGAAGAAATCGGTGGGGAGGGTACTCTCAGAGACCTAAGTAGTGAGCCTGACATTGAGAAAGGATAAAAGTTTAAGAATGGTATAGCTTCACACATACCATCATGCATATGGTAAAGGCACACCTTTTGGAAGGACTGAATGAGCTAGATGTTATATCAAGTCCAGCAGAAATTAGATCTGACCAGGTGGAAGGCAAACACCAGAGTATGAGGACAAAACAAAATCAGAGTTGCCAGGAATTTAAAAGGAAAAAAGGTAACCAAATCACAAGCCGATAAGGTGGTTCCAGATGGATTTGTGTGAACGGTATTTGTTAAGGTGCATTCAGGTATTTGCTCAACACATTTAGGTCTCCAGCACTCAAAAATGCCATTCTAAGCTTTTAACATCTGACAACTTCAACTGAGAATGTTTGCCTCGTGGATCTCTGTGGGGGAAAACACAGCCAGCATAAAAATCCAAACATGATCTTTGACGTTTTGTTACCTGACAAATACAAGATTCTAATTTGTTTTGGCAAACACAGGGAACTTTGGATTTCTGTTTAGATACTTTGGATTAACCAGGAGACTAGCGAGAAGGAAAACAATGGTGTCATGTTGTGGATTAGAATGTATGCCAAACCAAGATAACAAAAATAAACCGCCTTCTACAATATACCACCACCCCTGGGTATTAAATGGGAACTGTAATTGTACTGAAACATGAGTCAAAAACTAGAATGGACCACAATAATTTGCTGAACTCTGGAATTTTTTTTTTTGAAATGTGTACTAAACCTGCAAATTAGAAAACCAAAAGCCAACCATTTAGTGACCCTGTTTGAACTAGAATTGAACCTGTATTTTGTCTGTGCTCATTTAAATGTATAAACATAATTTTCCAAACTAAATCTAAATGCATCTGGCCTATATTGTGCTTGAGTCCCTAGTTTTTAATTATATATATATATATATATATATGATTTTTTTAAAATTATGGAAATCTGTAATAGATGTAAGTTCACCCAGATAGGAATTACTGATGTTTCAAGATCCTTGCTGGAAAATATCCTCTGGCCTCTGAATGGCCCACTGCAAGGCACTGTCTTCAAAATGTACTATGCCAGGGATGGTTCATCGTTCATGGTAATAAATAGACCAGCCATCTTTGATCAACTGGGAGGCTTTAAATAAATGACTACGCAGAGCCAATCAGATGGATAACTCACAGCCTCTTCGTAAGGACTTTGTTTCCATTCAAACAGAGCTGGTATCAGTGTTCATTCTACAGTACCCTTCTCATTCATCCTAGTCCTTTGTCTCCTGAAGCAGCTTCCCATCTTCTTTCTTGAGAGTCCAGCTTTTTATCATACCCCAGGATTAGCCCTGAGTGATGGCTACAGGGGGACATCTGGTAATGGTGAAGGGAAAGGGAAGAGATAGAGGTGTGAGCTGTTTTATTTTGCTGGTATGTAGACTGCTGAGGGACTCAGGAGTATCTCCTTACTGCCCACTCTCACTTTGTAAACCCAATACTCTTCTCCAATTGTTTTCTCTGTCCTTATTGCTGTAACTAAATGCCAGGAATGAATTAACCCAGCTGCTTTTCTAAATGTAGGTGAATTATATTTCAGGGAAGTGGAGGAGAGAGGGAAGGAGGGAGGGGGAAGGGAGAGAGAGAGATGAACCAAGGAAAGCAGAAAGGAAGGAGGAAGGGAGAGGAGGATCGGAATTGATAAAGGAAGAAGAGGATCGGTTGAAGACCTAGAAAGTATCTTCTTTATTATGTTTTTCCATCATCACTAAAATATAAACCTTCAGAAAACCTCCCAAGTCCCATATGATTTCTTCAGGGTTAAGAAAAGGGGAGAAAATTTATAAGATAATATTCCATTTATAGAGGACCAAGGATAAGAGGAAGCTTGGTAATCTGCAACTACTGGAAGCTAAGGGAAATGGGGAACCAGACCATTCACTGAATATGTTTGCCAAAAGAAAAGAAACCAGATATTTGGAAAGCCACTTAGAAGAGAGGGAAAGTAGGTTTAAGTGGATTAAGGTTGACTTCTATACTACTGTTTCCCAAACTCTGCATAGAATCCACTTGAGAATCTTACTAAAATGCAGAATCAGATTCTGTAAATTTAGGAAAGAGACTGAAATTAGTTTCTAATAAGCTCCCAGATGGTGCTCATCCCACTGGTGTGTGAACCTCCCTTTGACTGGCAAAGTTCTGACCTTTCTTACTTGTAACCACCTGTAGGACCCTTATCTATTGTAGATGAGGCAGTTATATGCCTACGTTTCCACACTGGAACTTGAAGGATACTTTTCAAAATTGTTTGTTTTTTTCTAAAAGTGTACTGTATTGTTTCATACCATAGTGGGATTTTTGGTATTGTACTTCAGGTGCAATGTGGTGTAAATAAGCTTTTGTAGAATGACCTGGGTATGAAGCCAGATTATAAACCACATTGGAAAAAAAAAAAAATCTATGTATGCCTGGGTCACCATTTTTTGAGAATCAGAATAGGAAAACTAATGCAGAATTTTGGGCCATGAAGTCCAATTTCATCATATAATTTTGATTTTTAAAAATGAGCATATTTTGGGAGCCCATTATTTATGTGGACATTTGTTAAGCCAATGGTGTAAAATAAGGGAGACCCAGGTTAAGAATCATGAATTTATGGGTTTCATGTAGATTGGAAATGAGGAAAAAAATTCTAATTCAACATTTCATTTAGGTCTTAAATGTGTTGCTACAAAAATCTACAGGAATTTGACCCACTATCATTGCAATATATTAGTTTTTAAAGAGAATAAAATCAAAAGGAATCATCCCTGGTAGTCATTAGCAGTGTAGCTAATAAAAATGTGCTTAATACAATTATTATTTTCTATTTCCAGAAGTATCTGGTGATCAAGAGAAAAAATGTATCCACAAAATAATAGAAGTCATGTAGCATTATTCCATGGAGTCTGCTTTTTCTTCTTAACTGACTTCTGTAAGAGTGACTTTATACATAGTGACAACTTTGAGTTGCCTGATGTACTTATGTCAAAATATCAGTAACAAGTGTTAAATTAGGACAGACTATTGAGGGAAAAAAACCCAGGAAATGAAAATGTGCCAACTGCTGCCCTTTTGCCAAAAGCAACATTTTGTCAGCCAGTGTGTTCATTTCTCGGTTTCTTTGATTTTTTAATTTACAAAGATGAAAGTTTCTCTTTTTAAAAAAGATTTATTTATTTATTTTGAGAGACAGAGAATAGGGGGAGGGGCAGAGGGAGAGAGGATACTCAAGCAGACTCCCTGCTGAGCCCAGAGCCTGACATGGGGCTCCATCCCAGCATCCCGAGATCATGACCTGAGCCAAAACCAAGAGCCGGCTGCTTAGCTGAGGGAGCCCCCTGGGCAACGCTAAAGATGAATGTTTCTATAACTAGTAGAATAGTTTTCTGTTTTCCAGGGCCAATCATTTTGTTTTGATTTATTTTTAAATCCCCATAAGAAATGGATCTATGTTTTAAAACAAAGTACCATTGTTATTAAATTTCTTTTATTCTCCACATACGACTTAATGAAACAAAACAAAACAAAAATGTAGAGCAGTAGTATTAGTGAGCAAGTGCTTTGGGGACCACAGCTCTCCCTTGGTCCCTGCCACATCAGTGTTAACTAGCTTTGAAATAACCTGCATAGTAAAGCATTGTGTTTTGGCATGATATTTTTAGTCTCGATACATAAACAAAATTTATTAAACTGTACCCCTGTCTTATGGTATAATTTTCACAGGAAGAGGATAAAAGGAAGGAGATTGTGAGAATTAATTTATTGCTCTGGAGGAAATGAAGAAGTACTGGAGGGAAAAAAGTGTTCACATTATGTGGAGCATGAATTGTCTCCTATAGGTAAAGTGACCATAATTCCTCTTTTCCTAGGCCATCTTGGCATATGTCCATTATCAGGGCATTCTTTTCAGTTTAACATTCATCCTGCAGTTTTCACCTTTATCAAAGTATTATCATTAACTGATACATGAAATTAAGCTGACTTGAGTGGGGAGCATCTCCACTATTTATTTTCAGCTTTTGTCATGTTTTCCTTGCCAGTGTACGAGATGCATATAAAGAGATGGAGGCGAAAAGATCTCATTTGAACATATAGTTAAATCTAAAACACAACCATCAGTCATTTCTAAGACCTCTCTTGGGCGGACATTTTCAGGAAAAGTGTAATTAACACTTCCCTCCCTTTCAGGGACAGAATGCAGAGTCCTCACTGATAAAACAAAGTGCATTCAAATAGGAGTGTGTGTGTGTGTTTTATTTTTAAAGAGAAATAAGTGGAAATGAATACCTCCATCAGATCTCAGATGTAGGTAGGAATAATATTCAAAACTGCTAATTAGTAGTATACCGAGTTAGTAGTATAGGAAAGTCCTAACTTTACAAAGCCCCTGGGAGATTGGAGCAGCGGTGTACATGGGAATTATAAGTTAGGCAGACATGAAATGTGTGTAGAATGTAAAGACCAAGAAGTCCTGGTATAAAGTATAAGATACTTGTCTGAATTCTCTTGTTGAGTGGTGTTAATATCTATTGTAAAGTCTACAGCTATTCATTTATTTATTCTGATGTGTTTTTATTTTGATTAAATTCTTTTAGCAACAGTGAGCTAATAAAGTGCACGCCTGATGAGAAACTAAGTGCTGAATTTCTGTTTCTTGGGAAAATTGGTGATGAACTTATAAATTGTACCATATGCTTGTTAAAATTCACCATCAACCACTGGGTTGTTGCAGTGTTATTATTGACCTTATGAAAACCACAAGACACATATATGCTGAAGAAGCAGCAATATCTAATTCAAAGTTCATACTTATTTTAAGAAAGATGACAGTTTAATACTTGCAATCATAGAAGTTCATTTGCATGTCACTCTATAAAACCTGCCTTTTCATTTAAACCAAATGATTGTTTTTCTAAAATAATTTTGCTCACCTTCATCCTCAAGGTTTCTTTTGACCACACAGGTTATTAAAGACATAGATTTATATATTTATAATGAAAGTACTATAATTTTTACAGAGTAAAAATACAAATAAGAGAGTGAGATGAAATCTATTGACCTGTAAAAAGTACATTCATAATTACAACCAAACTGTAATATTTTATCAAGCCAGGAGATACATTTGTAAAAGAGCTTACAGATGTTTGTATAAAACGGAGGTTTAATACAAAATGCGTCAGTGTTTATTCTGTCCATTGTCCATGATCAAGCACATTTGAACTATTTTTTTAATCAACCTCTGTATTCTAAAATAGTATTGAATTCTTCTGTAAATGAATCTTCCACTTTTTTGTATTCTATTAAAAATTATTTTTGAAAAATTTTCGTCAAAATATTCATTTAACAAAGAATCAAACAATTTTAGTGCTGGAAACTTTCAACAAAGTTGAATTATTTACAGCAAAGCTTGCAAGCAGAAAGATATTGAAATTTATCCTTGCCCAAACTAGGAAATAACGAGATTTTAAATGGTGATACAAACAGTGTGCAAGGCCTATCTCTGAAATTCTGCAATTTTGTTCTGTAATTAGAATAATAAGGTAAAGAAAGATGTAAAACAATATTATCATGTACTGAAAAAAAAAAAACCCAGAAAGTAATTATTGAGAAATCCAATACAAATGTTCAGAGCTTTTAGTAAAGCAGGTTGTAAAACCAACATAGAAAAAGCAATACCTTTTATCTATTCAAATAAAAAATCAGTTCAAAGATATAGTAGGAAAGTCTAAATTAATGATGATGTAAAGTACATAGCTTAGGTGTTTAAAAATATCTAAGACTTATATGACAATAATAAAAACACAAAATATTCCTGAAAGACATAAAATAGATTTTAACAAAACGGAGGACACACTATTTACTCAGGTAGAAAATTTTACCTTGGGGAAAATGTTAACACAAACCCAATAAAGGAGCTGTGTATATTGATTAGAAATTCATTTGATATAAAAGCAAATGATAGTTGCTGTGAACACCCTGAAAAGGAGGGGTGTTGTGGTACATTTATGTGGTAATGCAGAGGGACACTTATAGACAGGTAAATGGAAGAAAGTAGAAAATATATCCAAGTTCGCATGGAAATTTTCAATAAAGACTGCATCTCAAGAAATTGGAAAAAGCGATCTTGTTTAATAAATATTTTGGGATAACTAGATAAGCATATGGAAAAGGATATGATTCAGTTTTTTCCTCACATTATATTGTAGACTAGGAAAAATTCCAAATGAATCAGAAGTTTAAGCCATATGTGTATTAGTTAAAAAAAAAAAAAAAACTATTGGTGAATTCCTCTAAGATTGAGGAGTAGAAAAATCTTTCCTGCCTATGACTCAGATTCCAAAAGCAGTAAAAGAGACTGATACATTTGATTGCGTTCAAGTTTCGAGCTCCCTGAAAAAAATAACAAGAAGCAAATAAATAGTCAAATGGAAAAATTGGGAAAATATGTTAGGAAGTTCTAAACACATTAAAGAATTAATATTCCTGCCTATTAAAAATTTCTAAAATAGAGCAAAGAAAAATACAAACAACATAATGGAAGAAAAAAACTAGAGAGTGGACAGAAAAAATGAAACCCTTAACAATTTGAAAAAATGTTCGATATTGTTCATGAACAGAAACATACAAATGAAAATGACATTGAGTTATGTTTTCTTACCTATAAGATTTTAAGCATCAACATTTGATGACTTGACAAGTTAGTGAAGATATGAGCATTCTTATACATTGCTAGTGAAATAAAAAAATAGTGACATGCCCTATGAAGGGAAATTGGGAAATATCTAGCAGAATTACATGTTCATCTATCCTTTGCCCAAACAATTCCACTTCTTTACTCCTAAAAAACAGAAGCAAAGTTACAAAATACTGTATGCATAGGGTTATAAAATTGCATTATTTGTAATATTTGTACTAGTAATAAAAAATGAACTGGAAAGAAAATACACATTAATATTGGTTTGCTTGACTAAACTATGATATAATCCACACAATGAAGCACATGCTACTATAGAAAAGAATGCAAGACATTTCCTGTCCTACTACAGAGTGATCTCTAAGATATAGTAAGTTAAATAGAACCAAAAAACTAAGATCAATTAAAGTGAATATAGTATCTATCATTTACAAAAATACTATATTACAATTATAGTATATATGAGAAATGGAAAGGTAAACATGAACATATGTATACTTGATGGTAGAAAAAATAAAATCAAGATTATTCTGTATTCAGTAGAATTTGACCTGAGCTTACTAGGTATTTCAACACCTGCAAGTAGGTAATTTTGTTAATTAAAAATATGGAGAAAATAAAAATAAGGAGAAAATAAAAGTTTAAGTTCCACAATTCCAAATATATTAATCATAAAAAGCAATGTTGAAGAAAGTTGTAGACAATTTTGTGAAAAAAAATAAAAAATGAGGAAACTATATTAGATCTCATTTTGGTTAAGAAATTGATTACAGTGCATGGATTTGTACCAAGAATAAGTATTTTACTTATGCTTTATTGTGATGTAATCATTTTATAATATTGGGTAAGTTTAAGGTGTACAATGTGTTAATTTGGTACATTTCTATGTTGCCATAAGACTATTAGTGTAGGCCTTAGTTAACACCTCTGTCATGGCATGTAATTATCATTTCTTTTTGGTAAATATATGTATTGCCATCTTCCATTCCCAAAAGTTTCCCAGTTTGGATAAGAAATTATATGGTGATTTCTGCCTCTAGTTCCTAGATGACTGTACTGCTGAATACACTAGCTACAACACACACATCACTTGTAGAGCATCTTCCTCAAGGAGTATAACTCGGTGGGAATAGTGTAAATTAGTGGAAAGGACAATTTATGTTTTCCCAAAGAATCTGGGCAGAATCTGAAACTCACTAAAATTAATAGAAGGCAGCAGAAGTGACACTGTGCTAGTTCCTAGCCCAAATCAGTGAAGATGCAGCGCTTTCACATTAGGGGCTCTTGGAAGCTAGTTGCAATTACGTGAGAAGCCCAAGCCACAAGAAGACACGCGAAGGAAAAGCAAGGTGCCATGGTAAACATTCTTAGTTGGGATCCTAGACAAAAGCCAGCATCACCTGTCAGCCATGTGGTTAGCATCTTCACCATTTCCACCCAGGTGAGCCCCAGGTGATAGCTCCCCCAGCTGACATGTGGAACAGACAATCCATAAAATCATGAGAAATAATAACATAGGTTTTTCAATCGAACTGTCTATTTTGGGATAATTGTAGATTAAAATGCAGTGGTACGAAAAATACAGAGAGGGGCCCCTGGGTGACTCAGTTGATATAGCATCTGCCTTGAGCTCAGGTCATGATCCCAGGTCCTGGGATCAAGCCCTGAGTTGGGCTTCCTGCTGAGTGGGAAACCTGCTCCTCTCTCTCCCTCAGCCTGCTGCTCCCCCTGCTTGTGCTCTCTCTTTGTCAAATAAATAAATAAAATCTTTAAAAAAACAAGAAATATAAGGAGAGATTTTATGTACCTTTTAATCAGTTCCCTCTATTGTTAACATCTTGCAAAAATGATACATCAATGTGGTATGGACATTGTTGCAACCCCCTCAATTTATTCAAATTTTGCCAATTTTACTTATACTCATTTGTGTGTGTGTGTGTGTGTGTGTGTATTTAGTTCTAAGCGATTGGATTTCATGTGAAGTTTCATTATCCAACACCACAGTCAAAATACGAAACAGTCCCATTGCCCTGATGATTCCTTGCTGCCCTTCGACTTTTATAACCAAGCTCACCATCTCAGCCTACCATCTCTAATCCCTAGCAACCAGAAATCTCATCTCTCTTTCGAAAATTTAGCCTTTTTAAAAAGTTTTATGTAAATGGGATTATATAGCATGTATAATTTTAGGATTGACCTTTTTCACTCAACATAATTCCCTAGAGATTCATCCAAGTTACTGTATGTGTCAGTAGTTTATTCCGTTTTATTGTTGAGTAGTATTCCTTGGTATGGATTTACCACAGTTTGTTTAGGTATTCACCCATTGATTTTTGTGTGACTGTAAGTTTTTATTTCTCTGGGATAAATGCCCAAATGTGCAATTGCAACGTCCTACAGTAGCTGCATGCTTAGTCTTTTGTAGTTGTTGTTTATTTATTTTTTTAAAGAAACTGCTAAACCATTGTCCAGAATAAAGTTGCTTATTCTGCAATAAACCATACTAGAGTTTTTATAGGACTCGCATTAAACCTAAAGATCAATTTGGGGAGAATTAACATCTTTACTATGAGTCTTCCAATCCATGAGTACAGTATCTCTCCATTTTTTAGGTTTTCTTTTATTTCTTTCATCAGCATTTTGTAATTTTCAGCATACAGATCCTATACATGTTTTGTTCACTTCATACTCAACATTTTATTCTCTTTGCAGTAATTGTAAATGGTACCTTTTTTTAAAATTTTGGTTTATATAAGCTCATTGTTAGTATTGTGTATTAATCTTGTATCCTATGACCTTGCTGAACATGCTTTAAGTTCTAGCAGTCATTTTGTAGTTTCCTTGGGATGGTTTTCTTTTTTTTTAAGAGAGGGAGAGAAAGAGAGAGACTGGGCGGGGGGGGGGGGAAGGGAAGAGGGAGAGAGAATCTTAAACAGGCTCCACATCCAGTATGGAACCCCACACAGGGCTCAATCTCACAACCCCAAGATCATGACCTGAGCCGAAATCAAGAGTTGGATGCTTAACTGCCTGAGTTACCCAGGTGTCCAGGGATGTTCTTCATATAAAACCATGATATTTGCAAATAGGGGTTATTTTATTTATTCCTTTCCAATATGTATACCTTTTACATCTTTAGCTTGCCTTATTAAAGTGGCTAGAACTGCCAATATTATATTTCATCACAGTGATAAGAGCAGACATACTTGTGTTATTCCCAATCTTGGAAGTGGAAAACATTCAGTCTTTTACCTTTAAGTATAAAGTTAGCTGTAAGTCTTGTAAATGTTCTTTCTTATATTGCATAATTTCTATTATAAACTTGGTGAGAGTTTAAAAGTCATAAAAAAAAATTATTTATTCATTGATTCATTTATTTTTTTAACTGTCAAATGCTTTTTCTGAATCAACTGATAAGATCATGTAATTGTATTTTTTAGGCCAGTGATGTTCCAATGATGATCCAATCTTATAAGCCTGAGATAAGCCCCACTGGTCCATGGTATATAATGCTTTTAATACATTTTTTGATTCTATGTAATAGTTCATTGAGATTTTTGGCATCTAAAATCATGAGAGATATTAGTCTATAGTTTTCTTTTTTGTATGTCTTTTTCTGGTTTTGGTATCAGGGTGATAGCTGTTCTATTTGAGAAGTGTCCCCCACACTTCTGTCATCTGGGGGAGATGATATCAAGTTTGAGCTAATTATTCTTCAAATGTTTGAAAAAATTTTTCAGTGAAGCCTTCTGGACCAGGAAATTTCTTTTTCAAGAGCCTTGAAATTACAAATTCAAAATCTTTAGTGGTTATGGGATTTGCTGATTTTCTGTCTACTTCTATCAGTTGCTAAGAAGGAGGTGTTGAATTCTTAACTATAAATGTGGATTTATTTCTTCATTTCAATCTGTCATTTTTGCTTCATGTTGTTTGAGGCTCTCTGGCACATACATAGTTGGGGTTCTTATGCTTTCCTTTTTGATGGGTTACTTGCATGATTTTATGGGATTTCATCTTGATTTATTATGGTGTTTTTGAGTATATTTTTTAACATATAGTTTTCTAAGTTGTTGTTCTGGTTATTCTGGTTGTTACAATATTTAGGGGACATAATAATCTATCAGTATCAACATTTTACTGTTTTGTGTGAAGTCTGCAAACCTTAATTTCGATCTTCCTTACCTTCCTTACTTTTAAATATCACTGTTTTGAGTATCAGATGTTGTTATAATTTTGTTTCAGTCATCAAATATGATTTATAAATCTCAGGAGAAGGATAATATATTGAAAGACTTGTATTTCTTCTGTTTTCATTTATGTTTTCCATCCTGCCAGATGCTCCAATGTTCCTTATTTTATTATTTCCTTTCTATTTAAAGTTTTCCCCTTAAACATTTTTTTTTTTTTTTTTTTTTTTTTAAGAATAGGTTTGATAGTGGGACGCCTGGGTGGCTCAGCAGTTGAGCCTCTGCCTTTAGCTCAGGGCGTGATCCCGGGATCCGGGATGGAGTCCCACACCGGGCTCCTGGCAGGGATCCTGCTTCTCCCTCTGCTTGTGTCTCTGCCTCTCTCTCACTCTCATGAATAAACGAATAAAATCTTAAAAAAAAAAAAAAAAAGAATAGGTTTGATAGCAACACATTTTGTTTTGTTTTGTTTTCCTTAGTCTGGGAAGGTCTTTCTTTCCCCTTCATTCCTAAAACAATTTCAACCTGCTCTAGAATTCAGGGTTGACAAGTTGTTTTCTTGAAAGAGGAGAAGCTGTTGGAGGAGGTCATTGAGAGGACGTGACCTCTGGATGACTTGCGAGCTGGGCCAGGCCAATCAGAAGCTCCTCGTCCCCTCCTTTTCCCTTGAAATGTGCTTTCCGCTTGCCTTCCCCACACTAGAAGCTTCCTCAAGGACGCTGCCTTGAGAGAGTGATGTGGTATTGAGCATACCTGCTCTGTGTACATGACTGGACCCCGTTAAAATTTTTATATAAACTTGTAAGATTCTGGCAAGCTGGTGCGGAGGTCTATTTATCTTGCAGCTGCCCAGGACAATCCTCGTAAGTAAATTCCCTACCAATCTGGAGCAGCCTGTCTTATTCCTTGGCCTCTCCCTAGTTGTGTGTACCGGGAAATCCCGAGTTGGCCATGAACCAATTTGTCAGGAAGGGTGACCTATATGTTGTTTGTGGACCAGGTGAGTACAGGGGCACCCCCAAAATGCTAGGTGATCTAATGTGCTTGTCTGAGGAAGTCACAGAGCCCACAGCTATGGAGAAGGGAAGTGCGTGGCTGTGCAGTGGGCTGGTCTCAGCTGTGGGCAATTTGGCTGGTCACCGACGCCCAAGGGGTCCAACCTGGGCTGAAGCCCAGGTTGGAAGAAGAGTGAGGTTAGGGAGGGACCCATGGGTGCCCACTACTCTGCTAGCTTTGGGGCTGCCAGAGAAGAGAGGAGAGCAAGATAATAAATTGGGGACGTTAAAACGCTAACTTTTTAAATATTTTATTTAAATTCAATTTGCCAACGTGTAGTATAGCACCCAGTGCTCATCCCATCAAGTGCCCTCATGCTGTTTTGTAAAGCCAGGAGGGTGCACGTTGCTGTGGCTTAAGATCTGAGCGCTTGTGACAAAGCCTATTGGGACTCTAACGAGGTAGAGTCCCTAGGAAAGTGAGAGCAAAGAGGTGGATGTTGCAGTGGCTGACCATGAAATGTACAAGACACCCCCGGCAGTCTGACCCTTAATACAAAGGAAAGCAAAGCTCAGCAACAATACCTCCAGCCGTTGGGGTAGCCCCTGATCCAGGAAGTGTTCATGAGAGACTATACTTCACCTGAACTCATCGATAGAGCTGCCAAGTTCCAGTACAAGGCCAGGGAAAGTATCCAGGCACGATTGATGTGGCTATGGGATGTGGGGGGAGGGGCAGAGAAAATGAGCAACGTCACCACACATCCTGCCCTCTAGCAGCTCCTGCATGGTGCTCAGGGGTTCAAGATTCTCACTCCCTTATAGATTGGATTATTCTAACCTGCAGGGAGGCTTGGCCCAATGAAGAGGACTTCCCTGGCCATGTAGGACCAGGGGAATCTACAAAAGAGGTGCAATAAATTCTTAGGGAGTGGGAAATGAGACAGGCAATCTCCACCCCTGTCTTGGAAGTCCCTGACTGGGCCATATTCACTGCAGCGATGAAAGCCAAGATCCTCCAGTCCATCCCCAGCACTTGTGTTGGACACTGATGTCCATTATGAGCCTATTGGTGGGACAAGATATTTATGATATTGAGCAATATATTGCTGATCTAGGGGAGACTGACAAATCCCAGGAATGGGTACAGGCTGTGGGAAAGACCCGAGACAGACAGAAAGACAGGGAAATTTCCTACTGGTGCTTGGTGTGCAGATGGACCTAGTCAGGGTAGTCTGTCTACATGGACTGTAGTCACCGTTCATCCACATAGACACCATCTGTATAGAAACGGAGCTGGACCATGGTAGCCACTGATCTGAACTCAGTGATTTGGATGAATGTCACTCATAAGTCCTGGCCATTAAGCCTTTGCACTAACAGTTGGGATGTTCTAAAAGGATTAACCCTATGGCCAAGACAGTGGGAAGACTAGGGGTAGATGATTATGAATAAGCTCTTGTTTCCCCCCCACCCTCCTGCCCCCAACCCAGCTACTGTCTTGATGTTTCTGAGTACTTGAGGGACATTTCAGGTCCAAGAGGATGAGAAGACTTCCTGAGCTGTGTTGCTTGTAGGAGGGTCCCCTTTGCTGGTATACCTTGACTATGCAGTATCTCTGGGTGGAAGGGCAGTCAAATAAAGGAGAATGCTTCCTCTAGCCCCTTGGTGTTAGTGGGGGCCCTGATGGGCCCCCATGCCATCGCTGCCATTCTCACATAGTGTTTTTGGTGTGATTTCTGTCCATTGAGGGGTGTGTGGGAATGGGCATTGTGCTAGCTTAGGTGAGGAGGTCAGGAAATGCCAGGCCTGAGTTGCCTTTTCCAGTTGGGTGGGAGAGTTGTCAAACACTTTGGGAGTCCAGAAATGGAGGGAAAATGTATCTTTATACCAGTGTGCCCTTCTCTTTCCACCTTTAAGAGTTCTTTTTTGGGTTTGTCTGTTTTTAGCATCTGTGCTGGACGCTATAGTTGTACTTAGCAGAGAGGAACAGGGAGATAAGAATTTAAGCCATCTTGTTTGGACCAGTATCAGACTTCTTACTCTTACCAATAAAATGGGTAGAAAATGACCTCCCCTCCTGGCATTGATTTGCATCGCCCTGGTCGCTAATGCAGCTGAACACCCTTTTCATTTGTTCTCCTATGTATGTTTCTCTTCGGTGAAAGGTCTGCAAAAGTCCATGTCTTCATATCTTCTATCGGATTATTGGTACTTATCTTCAAATAAGAGAAATTTGGGTTGAAATGACAAAATCACCTCACAGAAAAAGGACAGTGCTAGGGTCAAATGAAACCTCAATTTCAAAGAATAAATAGCCCCCTCAGCTGTAGTAGCTGATGGCCCATTGGTGTTAAGCTGTACTATGGTAGGAGGAGTACTTCCAAACTAGTTGAGAGGGATTTTTCAAAAGAATTTTCCATCACCTGTTGGTTTCTTTCTGGGTCCAAACCTGAGACCTCTGCTGAGTGTTAAGAAAAGAGGACACAGGGTGGCCTGGGTGGCTCAGTGATGGAGTGTCTGCCTCCCAGAGAGTTGCACGGTGCTGATCCCATCCAGGCTTTCCACCCATCCGCCCCCCCCCCATCCCACAACCCATGGCCCCTGGCTCAGGATCCCTTTGCTATTTATCCCCAAGCCCTGTAGCCATTGGGAACCCTCTCTTACTCCAGTGCCAGTAAGAGGAATGCACGGTTTTTGAAGACTCCCTCATTAACAAGCACCATTCTGAAAGTTTTACCTGAATTTATACATTTCATCCCTGAAACAGCTCTTTGAGAGCCCAATGTGCTGCCTTCACAAATCATGGTCTCTTTTGTACAAAGAGGAAAATTAGAGACATGATTCAATAAGTAGCCCAGGCCAAATTGCATAATTAGTAAGTAGCAGCCTCGGGATTCAGCAAATACAAACCATCTTAATGATGCTTTGAAAAGAACACTGAGGACGTTTTCATGGCTCACTGAAGCACCTTATCAGACACTGGCTTTCACAAAGACCTTTGTGCTTCAAGTTATTTCTTAACATAAAAGCAGTTTTGAAGGATGAAGATCATCACAGACCTACCAGGCCAAGGAGTGGCTTCACAGTTTCAGAGGAACTTTTTCCCGGTGGGCAAGACAAGCTGAGAAAGAATCCTATGTGACTGAATGGCCAAGAGAAGAAGGTGATAGAAAATAGAGTGGGGGGGGGGGGGGGGGAAGAAGTGAGACTCTCAGTGTCTGTTTCTGACATACATTTCCGTGTGTTTATCTGCAAAGTATAGACAGTTCAGCATCTTACACAGTTTCTGGGTGAACTAATGTTCTAGTGTGAAGTCACTCAGCACAGTCACTGGAACAATTTATTCACACAATAAACAAGTGTCATTTTTTTAAGATTGATTTATTTGACAGCGAATGAGAGAGAACTCAGGGTGGGGAGGGGCAGAGGGAGAGATAGAGAGGGAAAGAGAGAGGGAGACAGATATCTCAATGAGACTCCTGGCTAAGCAAAGAGCCTGATGTGGGGCTGGATCTCCTGACCCTGAGATCCTGACACTTAACCCGACTGAGCCATCCAGGCCCTCCTGTAGGTGTCATTACTACAATTGTTCCAAGAAGTATCTTCATGTATGTTTATTTAGACTTTCCAGTTCCAAGCATACAGGACTGAGACAGATTGAGAAAAAGACTTCATCCCCATTACCTGTCTGAGGCACATCTTCCAAGTTCCCATTTCCCATCCAAACACATGTCTAGGATGCCTGGCCCTCTAAGAAGACCTTGCTCTCTTCTCACAGAGATGTGGCCTCACCCCCTGGCCTCCACACCAGAAGCAGCACAAGCCAAACATCCCCAAGACAGATCTATGTAAGGGGAATGTGTTTCACTTCAGAATAAAGTCCACTGTTAAATTTCACTTAGGGCCAGACCGAACTCCCAAAACAAGGCTTTAGGTCTCCTAGAAAAAGTTCTTGTTATATTATAGAATATATCCTTTCAAAATAGGCTGAATCGCGTACCTATTTCACTAGAACAGACATGGATGATGAGATGCCATCATATTGAAGGAATGCACTACTGTGCAAAACTTTGGAGAACCTGTGCATGTCCGTATAAGATGTTTGTTTGTGGCCACTCCTGCCATCTTCTATCAGAAATGGGTTTCTTGGAGTGCCTGGGTGGCTTAGTTGGTTGGGCGGCCGAATCTTGGTTTCAGCTCAGGTAGTGATCTCAGGGTCCTGGGATGGAGCCCCATGTTGGGCTCTGTGCTCATGGGGGAGTCTGCTTGAGGACTCACGCTCTCTCTCGCTCTCTCTCTCTCCTCTGCTCCTCCCCCTGCTTGCATGTGTGTTCTCTCTCAAAATAAATCTTTAAAAAAAATGGGTTCCTTATATCTTTTCCTTCTCTGTGGTTATCTCACCATTTTTGTTTCTACTGTTTAACACTGTTACCTCAGTGAATCCCACATATTTCCAAGTCAAAGGTAGTCATCACAGAAAGTGGCGAGAATTAGAAATCTAAATTGTATGGGAAGCAGAGTTTGCATCCTAGAATTCAGAAAGATTGCTACTGAAAAACAATCATTCATGTGTTAAATTGAGGTATAATTCACATAATATAAAATTCTATATTTTAAAGTTTTCAATTCAATGATGATTTTCAGTAGGTTCTTAAAGTTGTACAACCATTGCCTTTATCTTTAATGGTAATTAAATTAATTTCCAGAACATCTTTATCACCCCAAATTAGCAGTCACTTCCGATCCAACCCTCCTCCTACCTTATGCAAACTTATCTACATTTTGTCTCTATAGATTTTTCTGTCATATATATTTCATATAAACAGATTCCTATGCTGTGTGGTCTTTTATGACTGACTGCTTTCACTTAGCATCGTATTTCCAAGGTCCATTCATGCTGTATCATGTACTAGAATTAAATTCCTTTTTATGGCTGAATAATATTCATTTTGAGATGATACCATGTTTTATCACTTGAACATTTGTTTCTACTTTTGGGCTATTATGAATAATGCTGTTATGAACATTTGTGTAAACATTTTTTTCTGTGAACACTCATTTTCAGTTCTCTTAAGTATATACCTGGGAATGGCATGACTGAGTCACATGGTAATTCTATTTTAAACTCTGAGGAAATATCAAACCGTCCTCCACAGTGAATGCACCATTTTACATTCCCACCAGATATGTTTGAGGGCTCTAATTTCTTCACATGCTCACCAACGTGTTATTTCATATTTCATTAAATGATTATTATAGCCATCGAAATGTTATCTCATTGTAGCTATGATTTGTATTTCCCTAATGACTAGTGCTATCGATCATCTTTTCTATTTGCTTAATGGCCATTTTTATCTCTTATTAGGTAAAATGTCTATTCAAGTAATTTGCTCATTTTTAAATTGGGTTGTCTTTTTATCATTGAGTTCTTTGAGTAAGAGTTTTTCTGATATTTGGGATGGTAGATCATGATTGGTTGTAATATTTGCAAATATTTTCTCCCATTATATGTTTTCTTTTCATTTTCTTGATCATGTCCTTTAAATCACAAAAGCTTGTAATTTTGATAAAATCAGATGTCCTCTAAAACTCTTGCTTTATCCACGTCACAAAGGATTTCATAGTTTCTTCTAAGAGTTACATAGGCATAGTTCTTACAGTTCAGGTCTTTAATGTAAGTTGAGTTAATGTTTGCATGTGGTGTGAGCTAGGAGTCCAACTTCATTATTTTACATGTGGATATCCACTTCTCCCAGAATCATTTATTGGAAAGCTATTCTTTCCCCTTTGTGTTATCTTGGCACCCTTGTAAAAATCAAATGACTGCATACATATGAGCTTATTTCTAGACTCTTGATTCTATTCTATTGTTCAATATGTCTATCCATATGCCAGTATTAAATGTCTTGATTACTGTACCCTTATGGTAAATTCTTAAATTGGGACTTCTATATTGCCTTATTAATTTTAGGGTAAGCTTGTAAATTTCTATGTAGCAGCCAGGTGAGAATTTGATAGGGATTGTGGTGAATCTATATACCAATTCAGAGTATTGCCATTTTAAGAATATTAAGTTTTCCAAAACATGTAGAGTTGATGTTTTTAAATTTATCTATAAATCTATATTCTATAGTTTTCAGTATACAAGTTGTATATTTTTCTCAAATCTAAATATTTAATTCTTTTCACACTATTATAAATAAAACAGCTTTCTTAATTTCATTTTCAGATTGTTCAGTGCAAGTGTTTGGAAACATAACTGATTATTATGTGTTGATCTTATATCTTCCACTTTTTGAGTTAATTTATAAGCTCTATTTTTTTTGTGGATTCTTAGTATTTTACATATAGAAGACCATCCTTGAATGGAGATAATTTTACTTTTTACTTTTTAATCTGAGTGTCTTACTTCTTTTTCTTGCATAATTGCTCTGGTTGGATACTTGGTATGATTTCAGTCTTCTTAAATTTGCAAAGACTTGTTTTGTCACCTATCATATAATCTTTCCTGGAGAATGTTAGATGCGCACTTCAGAAGAATGTGTATTCTATTGCTGTTGGGTGCAATATTCTATATATGTCTTCTAGGTCTATTTAGTCTAGAGGATGATTAAAGTTCAATGTTTCCTTGTTGATTTTCTGTCTGAATGAGCTGTTCATTGTAGAAAATGCAGTATTGAAGTCCCCTACTACTATAGTATTGTTATCTACTTCATACTTCAGATCTGTTAAGTATTTGTTTACTATATTTAGGTGCTCTGATATTGGGTGCATATGTAATTATTATTGTTTCATCTTCTTCATTAATTGACACTTTTATCATTATACAGTGACCTTCTCTGTCTCTTAATACTTTTTTGTGTTACAGTGTTTTTTTTTTTTTCTGGTTTAAGTATAGCTACCCCTACTCTCTTCTAGTTTTAGTTTGCATGGAATATTGTTTTCCATCCCTTCACTTTGAGTCTGTATGTGTCCTTAAAGCTTAACTGAGTCTCTTGTAGGTGGCATATAGTTGGGTCTTGAGTTTTGTTTCTTAAAAACTATCCTGCCATACTTTGTCTTTTGATGAATTCATTTACATTTAGAGTATAATTATAGATAGCTAAGGACTTATTAATTCCACCTTACTCCTTTCTATTTTATAATTTCCTTGTACCTTTCTTCCTCTCTTGTTGCTTTCCTTTGCAAATCGATAATTTTCTATAAGGTATGCTTTGATTTCCTCCTATTTTTCCCATGTAAATATAATGTAGGTCTTTCCTTTTGGTTACCATGAGGCTTACATGAAACATCTTACAACAGTATATTTTACACAAGTAACAATTTAACTTAAGTTATGTATGTGTAAGACTACCACTTTATTCCTCCTTTTTATATTTCTGATATCAAAAATTACATCTTTTTATATTGTGTATCCATTAAGAAATTATTGTAACTATAACATTTTTTAGTACTTTAACCTTCATACTAGGGTTAAGTAGTTAACACACTACCATATTACAGCATTAGACTGTTCTGAATCTGAATCTGTACTTAACCTTTACTAGTGTGTTGTATATTTTTATGTTTTCATGTTACTAATTAGCATCCTTTCATTTCAACTTGAATAACTCCTTTCAGCATTTCTTGTAGGCAGATCTTGTGGTGATGGACTCCCCAAACTTGTGTTTGTTAGGAGAAGTCTTTATTTCACCTTCATTTCTGGAGAACAACTTGTTGGGTAAAATATTCTTGGTTTGTATGTTCTTTCTTTTAGCATTTTGAGTATAATATCCCATTCTCTTCTGGACTGTAGTCTCTGCTGAGAAATCCGCTGATAATCTTATGAGGATTTCCTTGTATAAGAGAATATTTTTTTCTCTTGCTATTCTAAAGATTTTTATTTTTTAAGTTTTTTTTTTAAATATATTCTTTACTTTAGAGAAAGCATGAACAAGGGGATGGGCAGAGGGAGAGAATCCCCAGGCAGACTCCCTGCTGAGCATGCAGCCCATTCAGGGCTCGATTAAAGGACCTGAGATCATGGCCTGAACCAAAACCCAGAGTTGAATGCTCAACTGACTGAGCCACCCAGGAGCCCCTAAAATTCTTTTTAAATTAGTTGATTTTTAGACAGCTTTGTTGTAATGTGTCTGAGAGAAGATAAATTTTGGATTAAAAATTTTAGATGACCTATTAGCTTCATAAAGTTAGATGTCTGTATCTCTCCCCAGAGTTGGGAAGTTCTCAGCCATTTCTTTAAATGCTTTTCAAATCCATTTCTCCTTTTCTCCTTCTGGGGTTCCAGTGATACATGGTGTTGTTTTCCTTAATGAGGTCTCATAATTCTCATGAGCTTTTTCATTCCTTTTTGCTCCTCTGATTGGATATTTTCAATAGTTCTTTCTTTTAAAACAATATTTTCTTTCTTTCTTTTAAGAAAATATTTTTAAAGTAATCTTTACAACCAACATGGGGCTTGAACTCACAACCTAGAGATCAAGAGTCACTCACTCTTCTGACTGAGCCAGTCAGGTGCTCCTCAATAGTTGTATTCTCTAGCTACTGATGATCTATTCTGCTTGGTCAAATCTGATACTGAAAAAAAATCAGATGCCCTGAAAAAGTCCAAGCAGTAAACTCTGATTTATAAATGTTATTCAAATCAAGTTAAACCATATTTAGAAAAATGACATTTGTAATTTTTCATACCAGTTTGCTGCCTTCTAGACTGCTAGGTATTTCTTAGGAAGAAACTATTTTATCTCTGAAAACATATTAGGAAGATAGGGAAGAAGTAATAATATCAAGTTTTCCATCTAAATTCTGGAGTTTATGTTAGGGATTCTAAAGATACTTCATTCAATTTTAAAGTTTAATATCATATTAAACTATCTAAAAATGGTAACATGCATTCAAATGCATTATAATTAAGCTTGCAACACATTGGAGACTGACAGATCAATATCTTGTGCTGACAGATTAACCAATCTTGGATATAGGCTTTAGAATAATGTTCTTTTCTTCTTTTAACTATGCACTGATTATGAATTTTGTAGCTTGTCCATACTCTTTAATAGAAATAAAGGAAGGGAAGAAGAAGGAATGAAAAGATGGGAAGAGGAAGAAAATAAAGGAATGAAGAAAAAAGGAAGTAATACTCAGCTCTTTTGTCTTTTAACCCCAAATGCTATACTTCTATATTTTGTGTGCATTATTACCATATAAATTCCAGAGAAAATTCAAACATACCAGTTTATTTCTCTCTTTCTGATAGAAAGATTTTGTGTTTAATAACAAATGAGGACATTGAATTCTTTTTAAAAATGATTATTAGCTATAGTCATCATGCTATATATTAGGTATCCAGAACTTATTTAATAACTGAAAGTTTCTAAACTTTAACCAATAACTTCCTTTTTTCCTATACCCTAGTCTCTGGTAACCATTATTCTACCCTCTGTTACTGTGAGGTTGGCTTTTCCCCGCCCCACATATAAGTGAGATTATGCAGCATTGTCTTTGTGTCTGGCTTATTTTACATTGCATAATGTTCTGTAGGTTCATCCACGTTCATGTAAATGGCAGGATTTCTGTCTTCTTAAGACTGAATAATCGTGTGTGTGTGTGTGTGTGTGTGTGTGACATTTTCTTGGCTACTATGAATACTACTGTAGTGAACATGAAAGTGCAGATATCTTCAGGTAATGATTCTATTTCCTTTGGATAGAGGACATAGAATTTTTCAGTTCTATTATAAAGACAGTTCTGGAGATTACTGTAAGATATGCTTTAAATTTTGGTATTTATGAAAAAGAATCCTATGCATTACATTTTTGAACTTCATTTATTTATGTAACACAAATTTAATTAATTCCTACCTAGTGCCAGGTACTCTTTAGGTGCCTGGTGGAAGGACCTTAAGAATCACAGGGCTCTCATAAATATATGATAAATATACAATGTGGCATCATGTAATGATGAATATTACAAAGAAATATCAAACAGAGAAAGAGGCTGAAGTACGGAACTGAGAAGATATTTTTTAGATAAGGTACCCCTGGAGATCTTGGTCAGGGGTCTCTTGTGAACAGAGACCAGGAGGAAATTGAAAAGGCTATGTCAATATTTGAAGAAGACTGTTGTAAAGAACATGCTTTGAGTATTTTGGAAACAGTAAAAAAAAAAAAGTCTATGAGAATGAAATGAAGCAAAGGAGGAGGAAGAGTCAGGAAAGAAAGCCTGAGGTCTACCAGGGTAGGTTCATTATAATTGATGTAATTGTTACCTTTTCCCCACTGCAAGGATTCTGGTCTCTAGAATCACTGCTGATTCCAGGGCTGGGGCAGGGAAAGTATGGATAAATCTTGTTGGATCTGAAAGTAAGGAAGTGCTTCAGAAAACAAATAGGGATATTTTAAAAGGAATAGAAGCCACTTTTTTTAATTCATTAGAAACACAGAGGGAAGAGAGGCAGAGACATAGGCAGAGGGAGAAGCAGGCTCCCTGCAAGGAGCCCAATGCAGGACTTAATCCCCAAACCCAGGATCATGCGGAGCTGAAGGCAGATGCTCAACCCCTGAGCTACCCAGGCATCCCGAATAGGAGCCACTTTGAGGGTGATTCCACTAGCCAAATTTGGGAAAATTAGAGCAGTAACATGAATAATTGCAATTATAAGTGATAACCCATTAAACCGATTGTATACTTATACTAAAATAATAGAAGAATAGCTATACTTCACAGAATGCCAACTAATTTAGAAAGGATGGTAAATTTGGAAATTTAGTCTTTTACTACGAACATAGTAATAATTGCTTCAGCCAGGAATGGATGCTATAGCCATTGGCTAAAACTTTCTAGGGAACCTAGATAGTTACGTTTTGTTCTATTGGTTTTATTTTGTTTGTACTTAAAAAAATAGCATGAAGTCTACTTTCTTAAATGTTTAAGTGTCTAGCACAGCATTGTTAGCCATATGCACATTTTTGTAGATCAAATTTCTAGAGCTTTTTCATCTCCAATGACTGAAACTCTATATTCATTGGACAGCAAGTCCCCATTTTCCTCTCCTTCTCAGGCCCTGATATCCACCATTCTACTCTCTGCTTCTAAGAGTTTAACTACTTTTGATATCTCATATACATGGAATTGTGAAGTAGTTTTCAATCTGTGGCTAGCTTACTTCACTTAGCACAATATCCTCAAGTTTCATCCATGTTGTAGCATATAGAAGAATTTCCTTTTTAAGATTCGTTTTACTTATTAGAGAGAACACATGCACGCATGTGCCCACAAGTAGGGTGGGGGGAGGGGCAGAGGGAGAGGGAGAGAGCGAGAATCTGAAGCAGATAGCTAAGCATGCAGCCCCATGTGGGGCTCGATCTCATGATCCTGAGATTATAACTTGAACCGAAATCAAGAGTCGGATCTTTAACCAACTGAGCCACCCAGGCACCCCAGGATTTCCATTTTTTAAATTTTTAAATTTTTAAATTTTTAATTTTTTTTAGGATTTCCTTTTTTTAAAGACTAAAAAATATTCTGTTGTATGGATATACATATTTTCTTTATCCACTCATCCACTGAAGGACACTTAGGTTGTTTCCACCTAGTGATCATTGTGAATAATGTTGCAATGAACATGGGAGTGCAAATATCTCTTCCAGATATCTGTTTTCAATTATGTTTTTTAAAGATTTTATTTATTTATTCATGGGAGACACAGAGAAAGGCAGAGACACAGGCAGAGAGAGAAGCAGGCTCCATGTAGGGAGCCTGATGTGGGACTTGATCCCAGGACCGGGGGATCATGCCCTGAGCCAAAGGTAGGTGCTCAACCACTGAGCCACCCAGGCATCCCACAATTCTTTTGGATAAATACTCAGAAGTGGAATTGTTGGATTATCTGGGGAAAATAAAGACAGGTCTATATGATTGGCACCATCTATTTAAAATAATACAATTATAATTCCATGTGTGTGTATATGTGTGTTAACAGGAACACATTGGGTTCATGGATACATACGGCTGTGAAGGAAGACAGTGCTAAAATGAGATGGCATTAGATTATAAGGTATAATCATTCCCCAAACTGAATGATTAGTTGTAAATATTGACAGATCAGGGGGGATGTATGGTGTTCCTTAGTTTCAACAGAAATTCTGATGAAATCCCATGAGTACCTCATGGACAGTGTGGAAAAGATGCTGGAAAAACAACATATCCCATTAACCTAAAGACTTACTGAGCAGCCAAATCTCAAATTTAATGAACCAATCTCAGTCTGGAAGGTTGAGAAGTGTTTATCCTGGTGCACTCACCAGTGCTGAATATCCTTGAAGGTGTTTTAAAATGAGAGATTGCACAATGGTTTCACCAGCGACCAACAGGGAAGGTACTTGGGGGCACAGAAGAACCATGAAAGGTCTGAGATTTTACCCTACATAGAAAGTGTCAAGTTAGTCTGCCGCATTTTCATGGATGCTGACAGAAGATAGCTTACTTCTGGGTCAGAGACTGTGGGACCCTGCTGTGCAGCAAGAGGCATGGACTTCATGGTTGCATTGGCTCCTCTTGTTCCCCATGTTGCATTGGGTTGATATGGAGTGGCCCCAATGAATGCTGCACACATAATAGGTCTGTGTTGCAACTGAGGAACCAGAATCCTTTACATAAGACTGCCAATAAACCTTTGCCCCAAGGGAGGTATTATCTTTATGGGCCTGGGGGAGCTAACAAATCTATCTTCTGACCAAGGAGTGAGACACTGATTCTGTCATCCAAGGCTGTCTCGTTGAACAAACATCCTTGAAAACCAAGTCTAGAGCAAAAGCTGTCAGTGCCTCTACTCAAAAGGCATGTAGAAATGTGAGAAGTCAATGGAAAATTGTTTCCCAACAGGTGGCTGTGCCATCAGTCATTCAAAAATGTACACAAATTGTTCCAAATGAACTCAACCTGAAGGACTCCTTCTCAACTTTGGTGGGCCAGAAGAGGGGATGGGAGGGCTGGCATATGCTTTCAGAAGTGCTCATCTCAAAATAATAAACCTTATATCATGCCTGTTACCTCCCAAGCCCTCATGAACCCCCTTACAAAACTTCCAGTGCCCATGTCCCTCATTTCTACAAATTTCTAATTCTGCAGCAGTGGGAACAAGAAAAGGAGGAAAAGAGGAAGAATTTTACGACAGAGTCATTTTGTTGTCCATTTTATTTCCTGGGTTAAACCTTAGGTTTACCCAGTTATAGCTTTTTTCCTGGTTCATTAGCTGTGCAAGGTGGTAATAAAAGCAGCTCTAGAATGAGCATGGTCTCCTCAGGATAGTGAGGAAATCAGCTCTCACTATAATCAACAAGAGCCAGACATATCTTGGTAAGATGTACAAAAATCAGAATTGGAGGAAATCCAGAGTTGGAAATAAATATACCATCCTTAAAATAGTTTATAAAAAAGTATTTAGCACCTGGGTGGTTCAGTGGTTGAGCATCTGCCTTTGGCTCAGGTCATGATCCCGGAGTCCTGGGACTGAGTCCCACATTGGGCTCCCCACAGGGAGCCTTCTTTTCCCTCTGCCTGTGTCTCTGCCTCTCTCTGTGTCTCCCATGAATTAATAAAATCTTTAAAGAAAAAAAACGTATCCAATCTACTTTCTGATTTCTGGTTGAAGTGAGTTCGAATTCTTGACTCTTTGCCTCTTGCCTAAGGGACAATTAACATGTCTGTCATTTTCCCGCTTAATTATAGAGGTTTCACATTAAAAAAAGTGATCCCCCTGCCCCAAAAAAGGCTGTTTGGTCCCTGATAGTATTTTTGTCTTTAAAAACTCTGTGTTTATCATTATAAAGTATCAACAAATAAGAAAACACTTTATTTTTTAACCTTTTACTAGAGTATAAACATCAAGGATTTAGCTGAAAGTTTTCTATCGTCTTTCCTTTGTCACTATCCTTAGGGAGGGTGTGCTTAAATTTTCCTTGTATCATAAAGGGCAGACTGGGATACGGTTTCATTATCAAGTCAAATCATTTTCTGAAGAAGGAGCAACTTTCGCATCTGGTGGTGCCACTCTTTCCTTGAAGTTAGCTCTTATGTTTAGATACAAGCTAGGTAATTTCTAATGTGGCCAATTTCTGGAAGATTTGACTTTTGAAAGGCAAGTAGGATGTTTTAGGATTTTTTTTTTCTTAATGCATGTCTTGACTTCTTATTTGTACATGCTGCCTTCAGAAGGGCAAGGTCTCTTTTCAGAAGATGAATGGTCTTCATAATAAATCTGTTAATCTTGTTTAATATCTGTTTTGCACATGAAGATGGAATATATATCTCAGTTACCAAAGAGACTAGAGCTGAACATTCATTGAACTTCAAATTATGAGCACCTTGGATTTATGTGAATTCTTAAACACCTACATCCTATAGCTCCTGAAAGTATTCATCTTGGTAAATAAGTACTCACTCCTGGCCATGCTTCATGTCCTCACTGTATTGGGGAAGAGAGAAATGGAGAAAACTGGGTGGAATTATATCCTCATTTTCTTTTTTTTTTTTTTTGCCAAATAACAAATTCAAGACTATTGAACTGAAACAGATTTCCTGTGTGATTTTGAGCAACTTCTTGACTGTTTTTTGCTCCCCTCTACCTGCATCGACCAAGCTATCAAATTGAATTTGGGGCATAAAGCTGGGATTTAGCAATATTTTGTTATCAACCTCAGATCTAAATACACTGTGTAGTTGGGAATATTAATTTTTCTATGAAAAAGGTAGGAAGTCTTTACCCCAAAGGCACAGAGCAGAGATTAATGGACTCCTCATAGTCTATGTAAGAAACCCTGCTTTATGACTGCTCAAAATTTACCAAAATACTGACTGTAATAGTGTGATAAACGCAAATTAAACTTCAATTCAAAATGAAATGGCAAAGAATGTATTAAAAATCTCTCATGTGATGATTTTTTTTTGCTTCTTTCATTCTTCTGTTTTTTGTTTTAACATATGATGCCCTTAATTGCTGATGAGTTTCAACTAAGATACAGACTTCGTTTGCTTAGCTGAAATCCATGCTAAGGGCCCAGATTAACTTTATTTTCTGTGCCAGCTGACAAGTTCACCACTCACAATATCCTATATTATTCCTTCTTGAAAAATTCATCTGACATCACTTTAGTTAAGGGGCAGGACCCTTGCAGTGCCAAGACTTGGGCATATTTATCCCAATTAATCTTTTCAAAAAACCCTCTGAAAACCCTCTGAGAACATTTTGCTGTTGTTCAAGAGGTTGATGACTTGCCCAAGGTCATGCAGTCATTCTGTGTGAGAATGTGGATTCTCTCTTGGGTTGAGTTGCCTCTAAAGCCTGTCCTCATTCCACTTGCTCCATCTTCTAAACTGTCTTTGCTCCTGTCTTATTATCTCCAATGTCTCTTGGTTCTCTGTGCTCAACCATGGTTTCTGTTTAGAAAAGACCTAAAGAGATGTTCAGAAAGGAGGTCTTCAAACCACATTTCTTTTGTGTTTCTTCTCTTTACTCTCAACACGTTTTAATTTATCTTTAGTAGTATATATTCTCCTCCTTTATATGTTTTTAAATTTTAAAACTTGATGTGGCATCACAATAAAAAAAATGAAAAGAGGCAGTTATTAGATTTTATTCAAATTCGATAGTGCATTTGCCTTAAATAATGCACTCTTAGGTAAGACTAAAGTGCTACAGCAATGGTGAAGTTGCCCAGCTAGAGAGCAGCAGCCAAAAAAAGAAAAATCAAATCAAAAGGTGTAATCTCTTTGAGATACAGCTCTGAACATGCTCATCAGCCCATATTGCTCTCTTCTGCTTTCATTATTGGGGTGTGGGGAGGAGAAGAGACATTAGGGGGAATCAATAGGTGTTACAGGGTGTTCTGCAAAGGAACTGACACTTGGTGCCTCATTTACTGAAGGGTGAAAAATTGACTGCAGGGATAGAGGAGGATTGCACGATGTGGTCTAAATTAGATCCAAACACTTTCTAAACCTTTAGAGTAGTACTAACCAGGCTAGTATGGAGTAAATATTTATTGGGCACCCACTGGGGAGAGGCGGAGGTGGGTACTGGGTTGACAAGATTAGTCTCTGCACTTAAAGATCTAATGATCTAGTGGGGACTAGCCAGGGTAATAGATATAAACATTAATGAGTCTGGTGATGAAAGTTTGTTCCTTCAAGCTCAGGGCTCACACAGCTGAGCTTTAAAGACCTATCCAGCAGAGAAAGAAAATGGAGAGGCAAAAAGGTCAAATCCATGTGAGAATAAAGTCACTAAATGGGGGAAAAGTATAAAAGTGTCTAATATATCACTCTTGGGGCTTCCCTAAGCATAGAATCGGGCTGATGTCTTTGATTTGCATTTTTATCCTAACACTGTGTATTTCCTAAACATTGCTGCCAATCCATGAATCATCTGTGGTCCCACCCCAGACCCTCTCAGTCAGAATCTGACAGGTGTCAGGGATGCTCCAGTATTACCAATTCTCCTGGGTGATTTTACAGGAAGTTGAGGAGACATTGCAATAGCTGATGCCCAAAGCTCCACCACTGGAGTTTCTCTCCTTGGTGGAACAGCAGATCTCAAACTAGTTTGCATAAAAGAACCTGAATCTCTACTATTTGAGCTTAATCCTTTTAGTTTGACAGATCTTCCCAAAGGTTAGGGAACACCTCTGCTAAGAATTTTAAGCTTCGTGCAGCCCACCCTCAAAGAGTTTAATTTCATGGGCCTGCTGTGAAGCCCCCTGATCTTTGACTAGCATGTTAAGAGATTCTGATAGGGGTGCCTGGGTGGCTCAGTTGGTTGAACATCCAATTATTGGTTTTGGCTCACGTGTGATCTTATGGGTCATGGGGTAGAGCCCAGGATTGGGCTCTGCATGCTCAGCAGGGAATCTGCTTGAAGATTCTCTCCCTCTAGTTGAGCTCATGCTCTGTGTTTCTCTCTGATAATATTTTTTTTTTAAAAGAGAGATTCTGATAAATACATCCTTGGAAGGTACAGTTGAGAAGTACTGATTTAATTAGGACTTAATCCTCTTTAGACCAACACATTTAGCTCTTATGCTTTGCTGTAAAGAAGGGTTTGAGGATTGGATTTAATTCCAGGCCATAAATCCACTAGAATATAAACTCTGAGAGGACAGGAATATTTTCTTTCTGTTTTCTTTTTTCCTGGATGTATTCCCAGCACCTGGAAGAGTGGCTTCCACGTAGCAGATGCACACAAATTATTTGTTGACTGAATGAATTCGAGGTGCAAAGATGTCCTATCTCACACTCTCACATTCCTCCCACATCTCTTGACACCGTGTTACAATCAGAAAGCACTTCCAAGTGAATTCTCAGAAAGCAGGAGGGTGGTGGCAGGAGTAGAGGGGATAATTGAAACACACTGGAACTTGAAAAGGGAGAATAAAGGGTTGATAAATAGAGGCCAGGGTGGATAGAGTTACCCATAACTGCTGACCTCACAGACTATCAAGGCCATCCTAGTCTTGGATACCCATCATCTGTTTGGCCCCAAAGATTTTGGGTTGCCCCTGATGGGAGAGGGAATCCCAGAGGGTGAGGTGAGGTGCTTTAGGAAGTGTACAAGCAGCCAAATTGTAGCTTTCTCCTCCTTTCTCCTCATATTCTCATTTGGATTGTCTACAGGTGGGTGCGGCCATGACATCAAATGAGTTGGGCTCACTACTCCCCCTGCCCCCAGTTATTTTAGCCTTCTATGAGTTCCCGTGTCCCTTTATTCAGTGCCTAAGTGTTCACTTGCTCATATGTTAGGGAAAGAGGAACTCTGAGTGTTAGTGACCTTACCAATCCATAAAAAAAAAAAAAAAGGACCAGCCTGTGGTATGCTGCCAACAAGGAATGACTCCAAGGGGTTAGAATTATCCCCTGCAGAGACACCATCTGTTCCTGCTTTAGCTCTGGGTGTGAGAATTGTTAAAGGGACACAATAATGGCTCCTCCCAGCTGTTCCTGAATCTGGGACTGTATCCTTTGAGAGCTGCATATTTTCAGGGGCTGGGGGTATAGAGATTTTAGGGAAGAGAATTAGGCCTAACAAATGGAATATATAGCAGTCTATGCTGTAATCACAGGAGATATTTTTCCCCTAATAAGTGCCATGTAAAGGATGAGGAGTAAAACATTGAATGGAACATACTCAAATCATATTTATGTAGCTCTATTCTGATGCTTTCTGAATGTATTGACTCTAAGAAAGATTGTACACATGTTATCTTATGGATCTTCCACAACAGGGCCTGGGCTTGCTCTTCAAATGTGTTGGATGCCAGCAAGTTTCCTTTTGTTCTACAGAGATGTGCACTGTGTGTGAAGGTCTCTGAGGCATAAAAAGCCTCATGTTAAAGGTAGCACGGTGCTTATTTTTACCTATGACAGAAGAGTTTTGAGGAAACTAGCTTAGTTGGTGACACAGAAAACATAGGTAGCTCTAATTTTCAAGATAGGGTCTGCTTTGGCTCTCCACCATTTCATTTTTAATACCTACAGTGACTCAGTCAGTTAAGCGTCTATCTTCTGCTCAGGTCATGATCTCAGGGTTCTGGGATTGAACCCTAAGTTGGGCTCCCTGCTCAGCAGGGAGTCTGCCTCTCCCTCTCTGCCCCTCCACCTGCTTGTGTTCTCTCTCTCTGTCTTTCAAATAAAATCTTAAAAAAAATACCTACCTTGGAGAAAGTGACACCACCTTTAGAACAGTGACACCATTTGTAGAGTACTTGATAATTTACCAGGCATCTCCACACATATTTTGAGCCCCACAATGAGCTTGAAAGATTAAGTTTACTGTTATACTTTCTATAATAGAAAAGTGAGGCTCAGAGATTTTAAGGAACTTTCCAGCAAGTGGCAAAGCAGATAACCAATACAAATCTTACTCTGAATCCTATACTTTTCACCCAATAGCAGCTGTTGATTCTCATAATGCATGAGGAATAAAATCCCAAATTTGGAGCATGAAGTTTGGATGGAATGTGCTGGAGTCTTGCTCATGCCAGCATTTGGATGTCATGACAAATCAGGAGGTCACTCTGGTTGTTTGATTTAAAGCAGTGGTTTTCAAGGTGTGATCCCTGGGTCATGACAAGCACCAACATCACTGGGAACTTGTTAGAAATGCAGAATCTCAGGCCCTAGGTCAGACCTACCAAATCAGAAAATCTGGGAGTGAAACCCAGAAATCTGTTATAGCCAGTACTGTGGGGAATTCTGATGCATGCTGTAGTCTGAGAAACTCTGATTTAATATATATATAATATATATAATCTGATTTAACATATATAATATATATATAATCTGATTTAATATATAATATATATATAAGTTCCTCTCCCATCCCCTTAGACTACAATTCAACCTTTAGTATTAAAGCCTTTTTCTGAGACTTACTAAGCACTTTCTTGAATCAGGAAGGTTTTCTCTAAAAGAGTTAGTGAGAAATGGGCACAAATGCAGCAAGAGTTTGGATAGCTGAGGAGGATGAAAGGAAAGATTATGGGTTTAGAGGATAGAATTATTCCGGAAGGCTTTTGAGTGCCCCAGGTCTTAGGACTTGAGATTCGAGAAGAGCAAGAAAGGAAATGAATAAAGGACTGAATTTACGCTTCCTAGATTTATACTTTCTAATTATGTCTAAGACTAGTTCTATCATAGTTACTTTTCCTGAAAGGGCGTTGTCTTTTAAAATGGATTATTCCATTGGTTCAACTTTATAAACCATTGATAGCAATCTAATAAATTTAAAAACAAAAGCAAAAATAGTGCCTCTTTTGGTAGAAATCATCCTTAATCAAGGCAAGAAATGTCCCTCCTTTAACTCTGGAGAGGACCTGGCTAACACAGAAGTGTTTCTTCGGTGGAATGCATCAGGGCCAGCTCCTTCGAAGTCTACAAATGTGGCACTGAGGGAGACTCTGTGGCCTTGTGGGAACTACTGGTGGAGAACAGGGTAATGGCCAAGATTTGATTTATCCTCATAAAGTCTATCTTGCACAAGGTGAACCTGAACCCTTTCATGGACTTTTTCTAGTCCTCAGCTTGTCTAGTGAGTGTTTGTCATACAATTTCAGAGTAACAACCAAAAGGTTTACTAGATAGAAATCACACGAATGCTTTTTTTTTTTTTTTTTGGTCCGTTAAAAAAAAAATTAAAAGAGAAACGCCATGTTCCTACATTGCAGTGAAAGCCCTTTTCTTCTTCACTTTGGTCTCCATGTGGGCCGGGGTAGAAGACTAACTTCCATGGAACTTTTCACTATGTTAGGATGTAGCCTTGCTCCTGAATCTTAGATGAAAGAAAAGTAGGTCCCTTGTTAGACCTTTTAAGTTTTTAATGCCAAATGTGGGTCACTTACATAAGTAAACTTTATCTGATACTATAGAGGTTCTCATTTTCTATGTCTAAGAGAAAAACTGTAAAGTCCTTGCTATAAAAATGTTATTAATTTCTTTTTAAAAATATTTATTTATTTTAGAGAGCATGAATGAGCAGGGAGAGGGACAGAGGGCGAGGGGGAGAGATAATCTCATGCAGGCTCCTGACACAGGGCTTGATCTCACGACCCTGAGATCATGACCTGAGCCAAAATCAAGAGTCAGACACTCAACAGACTGAGCCACCCAGGGGCCTCCAAAGTTGTTTATTTCTTACAGAGATGTGCACAAACATTTGGAGAGTCATTTGCCTTGGGTGAAATATACTTAGTTTCAGAAGCAAACTTACTCCTTTCTAGAGTGGGAGATCCTAACTCTCTACTTTGTCATCTGGCAACCCTGCTTTTTTCTTTTTTTTGTCTTGGTCACATGCATATACTTGTGATCATACACATCATTGAGTATGTCACACAAAGCCTTCCAATCTCCAGCCCATCTTTTCAGAACCACTGTTTGATGTTTCTTCGGAGAACCATTTTCCTACAGGCCAGATTTATTTTTTAACAGCTTTATTAAGATATCATTAATATATAAGACTAAATTTATTTAAGGTGTATACATGTTGTTTATATATATATATTCATTGTGAAATGATCACTACAATCAAGTTAGTGAACATATCCATTACTTCTAATAGTGTGTGTGTTAAGATTTAAGAGCTATCCTCTTAAAAAATTACAAGTATACGAAACAGTATTGTTAACTATCATCACCATTGCTGTACATTTGGTCTCCTCAACAAGTTAGGATGTCAAACTCTCAATCACAGATTTAAAAAAATGATTTGGATATCAGTCCTTGGGGAAAGAAATCTTAGATTTAAATAACAACAAAAACAAAACCTCTGCTCCTTTGAACCTCATAGCAGTCATCTGCGACATTATCTATGACTCCCATCATCCACTCCCCTCCTCGTCCTGCTCAATCACTGAGACTTTTCCATCTGGCTCCTCTGTTTATTCTGTTTATGTTCCACCCCAACTACTCCATCATCCTTGATGATGTAAACATCCATATAAGTAACCATTTCTGTGTTCCAGTCTCCTGCTTCCATAGCATAACCACCATCACCACCTCCCCTGCCACCCTGGCCCAAGAAGTTCACTAAGGGACCAAAATTTCAGTGCAGAGAGGAAGTAATGCTTATGCAAAGTCAGCCTAAAATTCTATGAGGTACATGCTGTTTTGGTCTATTTCATTTGAGAGCTGTCATGTCTCCTAGTTGATTGATATTGGGAATGTGTTTTCTGAATCAGTGAGATTCTAGGAAATCAACTGCTTGTCAGAAAGTCAACTCTTGCACCCAGCAATGGGCCGCATTTTTTTCTGTGGTCTTACTACCAACTGGGCTGTGCTATGAATCACCAGGATAGGATGGTTTTCTGGTTCTGCTCCAGCCAAGATTTACTTCATTATTTCTTTAGGGAAAGTGATTGAGAGTTGTTTCTAATTGGTTTCGTTACAGAATAGATCCCTAAAAAAGATTTAACTTCCTGTGCTTTGGACTTTACAGCCTGTTATTACAAAGGTTGTCACCAAAGCCAGCTGTTGAACAGAAATTAGCACAGGGGTGTTCAGATGACAGAATGGAGTAAGGTATGCATTCACAGCACCCTGGTGGGGAGGTGGTGTCCAGTCTGGTCCAAGTAACTAGATGCCCTATACTAGCTATTAATTGAACACATATAGGTGCCAGGCATAAATTACATATTTTTAATCTCCCCTCTGTAATGTATATGATCTTGCTTTGTCTATTTGTCAATGGATAAAACTAAGACGGTAAATAGCTGGCCTGAAATGGTATGGCTAAGACTCAAATCTACATACGCCTAAGTCCAAAACTGATGGTTTTAACCATCCTGCTCTATTTCAGTACATGATGCTACTCCCACTCCAAGCTTCCCTCCTGACCCCCCCTCCCCCAGGTTCCCAAGATCATTGAGAAAGCAGCTACATTTGTTCCATCTTTGTATATCTAACATTGCTTCACTTGATGATCTGTGTGCAACAGGTGCTCAATATTTGATTGTCAAATGTGCAAATAGGTACATTTTTATAAAACAGATCTGCATCAGGTCCTGATATTTGCAGAAGGCTTGTACATGAAAGGGGGAAATAATAATAAGAGCAAAATATCTTTCTTTCTTTGCCCATAATGTTTTTTAATAGGTACAATGAAAAGGGAAATCATTAATTCAGCGAAGGGTAAGAGTATATTTTGGCTTTTGAGGAGAATGTGACAGCTGAATGACAGGCTGCAGCCCTCCCTGAGCCTCTCCTACCTGACACTGGCCCCCTCAGAGGAAAATGTACCTCTCTGCCCCCTTGACTTTAGGCTTGGCCCACCTGCTTGCTTTGGCCTAGGGCATGTGTGTAGAAGTGACTGCACGTCAGTTGTCCATCTAGCCTCCTACGAGGCCTCCTGTGTTGCTGTGTGCTCTCTTGCCTCAAACCTCAGCATGAGGAGAGCTCTTGCCAGGTGCTGCCCCTTCAGCCTGGGCCCTGAATGAGACCTGTAGCACAAAGCTGAGTCAGTCCGGCCTAGACCATCTGATTCTGACTTGCGTGAGTCATTGCATCCAACTGCAGATCTAGTGAAAGAAAAATTTCTGTTACAGCCACTGAGTGTTGTGGCATATCTAATGAATACAGCAGATGTTCCCATTGTTTTCCGAGTTAACTGCCAGGGGCTCTAATTCAACGAGATGCTATAATAACAGTTAATGATTTTTGCTCACTAGCTCCCACCCTTTAATTTTCTAAAGAGAGTTAAACCTCGGAAATGGCCCAGAGCTGAGAAGCTAGGACAGAGTCAACCAATTGAACAGCCAGAGACAGTCTCCAATCTATCAAGTAGAGTCACCTCCCAGGGCTAACTCCTAAATGCAGAGATGAAATAGGTTTTAGTGAATTAGGCTTGGGTGTGTGTTAGAAAACTTCTAATATTGTCTGCAATTAACTTGGAACTATTTAAAATGTGGTATGTGTAATATATATGTGTGCATTGGCTTTCATTCTATACCCTGGAGTTCTTAGTAAACATTTAAAGCCCCTAATCAAGAGTACACACTACTGGGCCTACTTACTTAGTATTTCAGAGTCTATATTCAGAAATCCAGGCTCCACCAGCACCCTTCAACTATCTTTATCTCTGATCAGTACCAGATGGTTTGTTAATTAGTATAATGTAAAGAATGATTTTAATTGCTGACTTGAGTGGTTTCAACATATGTGCATAAGGTAGAAATATTGTCTATATTTCTGCCTTGCATGAACTGAGGTAAGAGGTCTAGAGTGCCCAGGACCTTTAAAGGTGGTGCCCCATGTCTATGACTATGTCTGATTCTTGTGTGCAGCCACTTCTGGAGGATTCTGTATGCCATGTCTGTTTTAAATATTTGAAACAAAATGTTTACTGACATGCCTATAACAAAATTATGACTACTTTCTTATAAATAGGGTATGTGTAGCAGAATATTATCTATGACTTAAAACCTATCATTGGTGGTAAGGTCCTGAGAACAGAGTCCTAGAGACCCTTTTCTATCTCTGACTTTTGGAGATTACCAATCTCTGATAAGATAACCTAATATTTAAGTAAAACTAAATTGCCTTAGTTCAGTTATAATAACTTCTCAAAAAAAGTTGAGCTAAAAGTTAATCATAAGTGAAATGAATAAAGGGCAGTGTATTCCTTTAATAAAATTCTATTTAGCAAAATAAGAATTTTACTATATGCAGTAATAAGGGTTACTCTCAAAAACATTATGTTTAGCTGTATGTTTCACATTAGGGGATTTTGATATATATATATATATATTCCACATAATATATATATATATTATATATCTAATAATATATCCCAAATAAAAATTACTTGCTATGAGAAAGCTATCTAGATGATCAGCAGATCCCTGGTATACCAGAAAACATCCTACCTGGTCCAGACTGTAATCCTTATTCAAAAAGTCTCCTTTTCAATCAAATTCTACTGTCCAGGCTGCCACCTTCTCATTTTTCCATTCATTTTGAAGCTCTCAGGAACATGATTTATTCATCTAATAGGACAAATAATTGCACTACAGGAAGGGCTACTCTTTTGTACAAATCCAAGGGTGCTTACTATTTAGCAGACTGTGACGTGAATATGTGAAGAGCCCCTACTGGAATTTTGCAACAACAGATGGTATGTCCCTATATGACCATCCTAGAGCTGTCTCAGAGAAGTGAAGTGACTTGACTAAAGTCACATGTATAGCCTAACCACAGCACCTAACTAGAGGCTAAAATTCTTTCTATTTACAGTATATTCTACTGTGAAGTTTTCTTACAATTTCAGATTTTTGGTTAAGGTGATATGATGCCTCCAGTATCTCTTATATAAATTCAATGTCTTCAAAATGAGTAATGTCTTTGTGGATGTATATTTTCAAGTATTTGAGGATAATATATAAAATGAAATGTTTCAGAATGTTTCATTTCGACTTTGAGTTCTAAAACCTATTAAATTGTTAAAAAGTAAATCATAATTAATGATGTATAAACTACAATTTCAATGATAATTCATACTTATTAATGGTTTATCCTACTCTTTCCAGGCTAAACTTTAATTTTTTTTATAACCTTTCTAGAGTAGCCTACATTTATGTGAACTTTAGAACTCTGAGGTTTATTCCTTCAACATCCCTCTCATTAGTATTTCAAGACAGTCTTGCGGAGCCCTGGCCTGGGTCAAAATGAAGTGAATATTGATGCTGATATTATATGCTTGGGCCTGTGTCAATCAGCTTTACCAAAGCTTAAGGGACATAAAGAGCATCTGGAGGGAATACACACCAGAAAAACAAAGATGAATAATATGTCTAAAGTGAAGGAAGTTTAAAGAAATTAAAATGATTTACTCTAAAGAAGAGAGGCTGAATTAAGAATTCTTAGATTTAGTTTTATTCAAATAGGATTCTTCAAGGGATGTTTTGAAATCCTCATAGATTGTATAAGTTACATTTTAAAGTTTTTACTTTGAAATAACTTTAGGCTTACAGAGAAATTGAAAAAAATTGCTCAGAAGTCTCATACACACTTCACTTAGTTTTCCCCAGTGATAACATCCTACATAACCATAATGATCGTCAAAAGTAAGAAATTAATATTGGTATAATACAAGTAAATAAAGCACACACCTTGTTTATATATCACCAGTCTTTCTGCTCCACAAATGTCCTTTTTTTTCTGTTTCAGGATCTAACCTAGGTTCTCACATGATGACATTGAATAATCGTGTTCCCAAGCCTCTCCCAATCCATGATAGCTCTTTAGTCTTTCCTTGTCTGTTTTGACTTTGACACATAAAACTAACCATCACAGGGTTAGAGTCTAACACTCATTTATATTGTGCCCAATTGTTCCAGATCTGGCTACTGGGAGCACTTTCTGATAGATTGGGGCATGTCAAAAATACAGAGGAACAACTTTTTTTAAAAGTACTTCCTATCTTTCTGATACTCCAAGAAGCTCTATGCTTGACTTGAATTTTCCCTTCCCTAGCCCTCAACCAGCCATTTCTTCAAGGAGCCCTCCCTCCTGTCTTTAATGACATTTAGAAACAAGGACCTGGGGACGCCTGGGTGGCTCAGCAGTTGAGCATCTGCCTTTGGCTCAGGGCGTGATCCTGGTCCTGGGATCAAGTCCCACATCGGGCTCCCTGCATGGAGCCTGCTTCTCCCTCTGTCTGTGTCTCTGCCTCTCTCTTTGTGTCTCTCGTGAATAAATAAATCTTAAATAAAAAAAGAAGAAAGAAACAAGGACCTGGGAACTAGATGTGCTCATTGCTTCTGTGAGGGGTCACTGCTTCTATGTTCTCTCTCACTGGATAAAGCTGGGTTATATGTGTTTGCTTAGGAACCCATATATACTCTTATATCGGTACCCATTTCCATATCTAACTATCCATCCATGAACTTAACAGGACACCATTACCACCTCTAATCCAACAACACATGGTTCATTCTGGCATGATAATCTCTTTCTGATTGAGAAATGGACTCATTTGTTCAAAGCTGGTATACATGTAGAGTCATTTCAGAATCGTTAACCTTTCTCCCTAAATTCACAAACTAAAGTATAGCTTCTTTGTGTCAGTCGTTTTGGTCTTTAGCCTCATGGTATCCAGTCAAACGGTGTTTTTTAAGTTACATGGTACAGGTTATTTCTTCGTCGTCTCCTCACTGTAGCTATAGCACTTATTTGCAAGACAGAGATTCATTTGTCCTAGTCTGCACTCCATTTTGGTTTCCTATATTATCCTAGTTTTTTTTTAAGTTTACATATGAAAATTTACCCTTTGTGGCATTTGGTTTCATGAGTTTGGACATAAGATTAGTGTATTCACAGTACAGAATAGTTCCATCACCTCAAAAATGTCACTTGTTATGCTCAGCCAAGATAGGTGAAGGGGTTTCAGAGGTATGAACTTCCAGTTACAAAACAGAAAATGGCAGAGATTAAAAGTAGAACATAAGGAATATAGTCAGTAATATTATAATGCTGTATAGTGACAGGTGGTAACTACACTTACAGTGAGTGTCGGATAATGTAGAGAACTGTTGACTCTCTATGTTGTGCAGCCAAGACTAATATAACATTGTATGTCAACTACGTTTCAGTAATAAACATTTTTGAAAACCCTCTCTCCACCCCACTAAACTCGCAACCACTTCTCTGTTTTCAATCCCTGTAGTATTTTTCTTTTCCAACATGTCATAGGCATGGAAAAATACCTTATGTAGCATTTTAGGTCTGGCTTTTTGCATTTGCATTACTTTGTTCTTCCTTAAGTTACCTGCCCATTCTATTTCAGAGAAGATCTCTTCTCCTGCATATATTTTAGAACAGAAAGTCAAAACCCTCAATGTTTAGTTCCTTGCAGAAAAGCCTCTTCAGTGATACACGATTTTACAAAATTTTCTACATATTATTTTTCCTTAAGCTGCAGTATCTTTTGTATTGGATTCATTGTGTTCATTTTATATTTTGTTTGGCGTTCTTAACCTTGAGTCAGTAGAGAACCATTCATTCCTTGATCTTCTCAACTGACAAAAAACTAAAACAAAAAACAAACTATGGGTCACGGTTCCACCCTTGAACAATTTCAGCTTGAGACCTAAACCTGAAGGTCAGGTTGATATGCATGTCACCTGAGTCAATGTGAAACGTCCAAAAGGGGTTATTTGGTGAGAAATCAGATACTTAGTAAGATTGTGCTTGAGAGAAACTGGATCTATTCTGATTTTTGGGAGAAGGATTGTTTCTGGAAAACTATTGGTTCCTTTAGTAGTATCATGTTCCTTGTTGTTTCATGTTCCCAATGGCTTTGTATTAATATTTGTGCTTTTGAGGGGGCAGTCACCTCCCTCAGTCTTTTCGGACTGGCCTTAGTTGGGAAAGACACTAAATGTAGCATCAAGGATATTAGCTGGTTGGGGTTCAGTGTCTCTGATTCCTGGGAGAGTGCAGTGGTGTAATCTCTGTGCAGCTCCATAAGCAGAGGTTTGAGGGTGGGGGGTCTTTTGTGGCCAAGACTATAGAAGCGCTGCTCATGGCAGTGGTGTGCTGGCACTCAGTGTTAGTGGAGCTGGGGCCTGCATTCAAGTACATGCAATACTACCACAGAACCTGGGTTCTGGGGCACAGGTGCACTTGCTGTGGTGTGTCACTAGTGTTTGAGATACAAGCCTGTGCAGTTCTCCCATGGTACTCTCTTGCCACAGTGACTCAGGCCCCAGGGTGTGGGGAGGTGGCATTGGCACAGGCCCTGAGATAACAAGGAGAAAGGACAGGAGAGGGCTATGATTGGTTAAGAATTTGGTTTCCTTGTGGTAAGGAAACTGAGACCTATTATTCTGGTCATCATAGCTGAGAATCCTAAAATTAGGTAAATAACATCTTATGGTCATATCTCTTGTTCTAATTTTAAAATATGAGCTTCTGAGTTCATCCTAGTCAGAGATGCAGTTAATGAAATTGCACTTTGATCTTATTTCAGTATCTTCTCTGATCTTTGCTTTAAGATGCTTTTGTCAACATGAGATTCTAAATCTATTTCATGGACATTTTAATGGACACAGGTGTTGTGTATCAGTCATCACTGTGAAGTTTGTTTTCTCCAGTCCACCTTCAGTGCTGGTATGGTCAGGATACTTTATTGAGGGACAGCTGGTCTGGCATGTGCCTTCATGAAGGCAGTCAGAGGGGATCCCTCAGCAGGGACTGGACTCCAGAGTCAGTATTGGGGTTGTATGGATATCACAGGCAAAACTCATGGGTGTGTAGCCAGTAGTTCTGATGAAGTCAGTCCAGCCAGGGAGAACCAGCAATCCCCAACCAAGGCAAGAGAGACCAACTCATGAGCCACACTAACTATAGGGGGTAAGTGGCAGATTATGCACAGAAGTTCAGTAGTCTGAGAACCTTTTGGAGTCCTAAGGGTAAGCAACCATGTGGAGTTGGCATCTTCAGTGAGGGAAGCACACAGTGGCATCTAGCAGTACACTAAACATATAGATTCTCTGCAGGCCTGTGAATAAATTAGGCTCAAGAGCTTGGTTGTCTTTGCTGGAAACACCTTTCAGGGAAATGTTGACAAGAAGTGTAACACGCTCCTCTTCCCTCACACGATTACCAGAGGGGAAATAAATTTTAGCAAGAACATGACAGCTGTAATGTATATTGTTTATTAAACATGCAATCGATCATCAGGAATTTTCATAGAATCCAAGAATATGTTGGCAAATTTCATTAATTGAGATTAATCTTGATTAATCTTTGCAAGAGATTTGAAAGCAGGGATTGTGGTTTATTATGGCAGGAGAGCATATGATTTATATGTATGGACTTCAAGTTGGCTGAACTCTTCAGTCAGGTCCCCTTCCTCCTGTAGGAATTGAAAGATCCTTTGATAGAATTTTCAAATAGAATGGACCTTTCACTGTAATTCATACAGTAACTGATTGCTGTAACTGTTGAGTACTCGAGCATTTCACTATTAGATTTTAATTTGTTGCACTATAAATCACTTTAAAGTAGACCTATTTAATAGGAGAACTAATAATTCTGTCAAATATCTGTCAGGACTCTATTACCTGATACCTATGGCTTCCAGCTTGTTGAGCATCACTACATTATCAAGGACAGCATCATTAGGTGAAGGGGGAGAAAGGTATCTAGGGCAAAATTGCCAATCAGATACAAGTTCCTAAGTTTGATGCCTTAAAAAATCTGCATCAAGGAAAATTTTTAAGCCTAAAAAATTGTGCTATGTTAGACAAACTGAGAGACTTGTATCAAACTTGAAAGACGATTTTACATGGCTTACCAGAAATGAAAATAAAACTATACAAAAAGAATATGCTGCTGGCAAACTGTGTGAGAAGTGAGAGATTTTGATCGAATTAGTATTGTTTGTTTAGTCTACCTCCATGGTAAAACTTGGTTTATTTAAAGTGAAAGGGTTCAAAACCATCTTCAGACTTAGGCCAAATAAAAAAAATTGTCTATTAGACAAATACACGTATTTTCAGAGTGCAGCTGCTGCTTTTAGGAAACTTCCTTGAGTCAGTGTTAAAAAGAATGTCTTGTAAGAGAGCGTGAAAAGGCTTCCCATGTCTTTAAAGACTTTAGGGTATCAGAGAGCTTTAAAGACCAGGGGGATGCATGTCATCACAACATTTTTAAAGTTGAAAAACATTACATAGAACTGAAATGATCTGGTCAACGTCAGCATTAGTCGGGTGTGCAGGGTCAGGAGCAACAAGTGAGAACAGCAAGCATTGACTGAACACCTTGCTTCGTGCTGGCCACTCTTCTATGTATTTCGTACAAGTAGATAGCAGCAGCCCTATGAGGCAGATTATCATCCACCTGGTCCAGAAAAGGAAGCTAAACCACAGAAAGGATATGTAACCTTTCCAAAGTCACACAAATGGTGACTGGCAAAGCCAGGGTGGAAACCCAGACAGTTTGGCTCTGAATCTTTTTTGGTTTTAAATCTTGTTTTTTGGGGGAAGGAGTTAAAATTTTTAAAATCAGCATATAATTGTTTCAGTTTACATACAGTACAGTTTCACCAATTTAAAATATACAAATGAGTTTTGACAAATATAATACATTTATGTAACCACCAGCACAATGAAGACGTAGAACATTTCCATCATTCCCCAAAGTTCCTTTGGGCTGTTACATAGTCTGTCTCCTCGCCCCACTCTTGGTCTCTGGCTGCCACTTACTTTCTTTCAGTTCGAAGATATTTGAATTATTACAAGGTTTTGGCTACTATGAATAAAGCTTCTATGAATATTCACATATAAGTTGTTGTATGTATATATAAGTAATGGGTGGCAGGAGTATCTCATTATGGTTTTAATTTGCATTTCCAGAAAACCTAATCACATCGAACATCTTTTCATGTGCTTATTGGAATTTCCTATAGCTTCTTTGTGGCAGTGTTTGTTCAAACCCCTTGCCTATTTTTTTAATTGGTTTGATTGTCTTCTTAATAAGATATAAAAGTTACTTTAACTATTTTAGGTCAGAACTTTTATGAGCTATAGCTTTTCAAATATTTTTTTCTCAGTCTGTGGATTGCCTTTTTGTTTTCTTACCAATGCTAACATTGTTTATTCTTATTTTTTTAAGTTATATTTTATTGGAGTTCAAATTACCAACATATAGCATAACACCCAGTGCTCATCTCATCAAGTGCCGCCCTCAGTGCCCATCACCCAGTCACCCCCACCCCCTGCCCACCTCCCTTTCCACCTCCCCTTGTTCATTGTTTATTTTGAAGAGCGAAACTTTGTGTGTGTGTGTGTGTGTGTGTGTGTGTGTGTGTGTGTGTGTTTTATGGTTCAGTTGTTTGTGTCTTCTTAAGAAATGGCTGCCTAACCCGGCTCACAAATATTTTCTCCCAGAAGTTTATAGTTTTCACTCATACATTTAGGTATATGATAATTTCAAGTTTTGTCTGTGTATGGGGAGAGGTGAGAGTTGCAGTGTATATTTTTATGTACAATATCTAATAATTACAAAACCATTTGTTGAGTGGACTACAATTCTTCCACTGAATTAATGGACATCTGTGTCAAAAATAAATTCATCATATATATGAGATCAATTTCTAGAACTTCTATTTTGCCTAATTCTCCTAAATGCCAAAAATGAGATCCTGATTATTGTAGCTTTATAATAAATCTTGAAAGCAGGTAGTCCACCAATTTTGTTCTACTTTTAAAAAGAATTATAATTGTTCAGGTCCATTATATTTTTATATAAATTTTATAATTTATATAAATTTTATATGTGCTTGTCAATTTCTAGCAAAAAAATTTCATGGGGTTTTGATTGGAATCACATTAAATATGTAGATTGGTATATGGAGAATTGACATTGTAACAGTATTAAGTCCAATACACTAATACAGAATATCTGTTTTTAGGTCCTTTAAAATTTTGCAATGTTTTGTAGCTTCCAGTACAGCTCTTGCATATACTTTGTTAAATGTATCCACACATATATCCTATTTTGGATACAAGTATAAATGGCATGTTAAAATTTTTTTCCAGTGATTGGGTTTTAGTACAGAGAAATGCTACTTATTATTGTACATTGACCTAGACTTGTGACCTTGCTAATCAATCTGCATTCCTCTAATATTTTTCTGCTTGACTATTTCACTGTCTAGAACTTCCAGAACAATGGTGAATAGAAGTGGTGAGAAAGGACATTCCATCTATCTATCTATCTATCTATCTATCTATCATCTATCTATCTTAGGACATTCTTGTTTTAATCATGATCTTAGGAAGAAACCACTCAGTCATTTAAGTATAACAGGCTGAAGCTCTCATGTAGATTCCTTTTATTAGTTTAAGAAAATGTCCCTACTCTTAGTTTTGTGAAAATTTTTATGATGAATGGATGTTTAATTTTGGCAGACATTTCTGTATCAACTAATGATGTTTATTTTGATAATATTAATTAATTTGGAGTGTCAAACCAACTTTTCATTTTTTTTCAACTTTTCATTTTTTATAAACTTATTTTAGTTATAAAGCATTGTTTCTATATATTCCTGTATTCTCTTTCTAACATTTGGCTGAATATTTCTATATCTATATTCATGAGGCAAATCATTATATAGTTTTTTTTTTTCTCTTAGTGTCTTTGGTTTTGGTATCAGGGTAATGATGTCCTCATATAATGAGTTGAAAGTGTTTGTTCTATCTCTATTTTCTCAAAGAATTTATTTGGAATAAATACTAATTTTTGTTAAATATTTGGTAGAATTCACCAATGAAGCCATTTGGAACTTGTGGTTGCTGAATAATGGCCCCCCAAAATATCCAGATTCAAATCCCTGGACACTGTGAATGTCACCTTAAAAAGAATATTTTATTATTTATTTAGAGAGAGAATCTCAGAGCCCAATGTGGGGCTCGATTCCATGACCCTGAGATCATGACCTGAGCCAAAATCAAGAGTTGGATGCTTAACGAACTGAGCCACCCAAGTGCCCCTGAAAATAATTATTTATGTATTCAGTTTTCTAGTAGTTTATGATGGGAGAGCCATTCTTTGAGCTGTTACTCTTTCTACAAGGTCTTTTCTTAGTTGTAATATTCCACATGTTATGTTAAAGTCTAAGTTTATTTCTACTATCACTAGCTGTGTGATTTGAGAAATTGCTGAACTTTAAAATTTATCTGGAATAGCTATGTGAATAGTATGGATGTATGTCCTAAATTGGTGTAAAATTTTGGTTAAGGAGTGAAAGTCCTGGTGAGTGCTCAAGTATAAATAAATACTGATTCCTTGGTTAATTAATAAATACATCTTAGATTCAGCTCCATGTTTTTTTAGCTTGTTATAAAAATAGTACCCATTTTATAGAATTCTTATGAAAATGATATAATGGTTATTGAAAGCAGTGCAAGAAATAGCTGGTACATTTTAGTGCTTATAATATGGAAGCTATTATTATTTTGAAATGAAATGTTCATTTGTATGTTTTTAAGGAAAAACATGGTACAAAATGGCTTAATAAACTTTCAGTTTGCTACAAGTGGGACAAAAGAGATTAATGGACTGACTCACATTTTTAACATCAGTAAAGCAGAAGTATTTACTTGTAGTATTTGGAGTATAAGTTATTTCTTGCATGGCTAAGCAAGTCTGTTGTCTTATTTCCACATGGATGCCATTTTAGCAAAAATGTATTGAACACATTATCTATATAAGACACTGTACTGGGCACATGGGAGAACCAAATGTTGGTAAGTCACTATCCATGCCTTCAAATACCTTTTTTTTTTTTTTCAAATACCTTTCAATTTAAGTCAGTTCTTTGAAAGAGCTCCATTACACAAGCATACAGCATGACTGCTTTGTGAAATGTTCTATATGTTTTTTAATATATATGTGGAGAAATGAGTCAATCTCCACATGATACATTTTATGTAATAACGACCTTTTAATGTTTAGCTGCACTTTGGTTGCAATTACATATTTGCTGCTATTGTTTTATGAACTGGATCTCTTCCCTTATTTGTTATGCTCTCCCATACATGGAGCTGGCTCATGAGTCCTGCTTTGCCTCTTTTCCCCTTATGACATATTCACATGGCCCTGAAAACCCTGCCCTCTGTAGCTCCTCACCCCATACTCTGCCTTTTACACAGGCTCTCTGGATACTGATGCTCCTTGCATTTATCTCTACCTTTTGCTTTTATGAATTTGAGTTGCCGTGATATTGTCCTGATGGGATCCTCTCTCAAAATCCATATACTCAGGGCAATATATACCATGTCTTTCTAGCTTTAGGTTTTTGTCTCTAGTTATCATTATAGTGACATTACTATATAGCTTATATCACAATGTGCTTCAACTGGATGGTTATATCAGATTCATTTAATCGAGTTTCTTGCCATCTCCATTTTCTGATCCAGGACACTATGATTTTTAAAATCATAAAGCTATATATTCTTCATGAAAATATGGGACAAAGACTGGAAAAAAAAGTGTTCCTCATTCCCTTCTTGATTTCTCTGCTTAAAAACCCCCTGATGTTTGCCACATTCTGCACCACCTTTGACCTATGGCAGGAGATTGTTTGTTGTCTGCATCATTCCCGAGCTCTTCCCCTGTCATTGTGCTCATATCAATGGCAGGCACAGGAGTCCTCTGTCTTACAGCATGCATTGTTCCTATGAAGGCATGGTGGGAAGGGTTACTTTATTACTTTGTATAGGGCAGAAATGATGGGCCAATGATAATCTCAAATTTAATTATCTACTATCTTACATGTGAAACAACAAGACAAGAAACAGCTCTGTGTCTTCCCTACTTTTCTAAGAATAAAGAATATGTTCCCAAGAGAAGGAAAAGGGACCTTGGTCAGTACATCTATGCCAATAGGATTCAGACCTACAATCTTTGCAGCCACCTGCATGGGAAGCCAAACCATAACCTCTGTGGCAATTAGTCCAGAATGGCCAAAACTTGGTCAATCACAGGAAGCTTCCTTGTATTTTCACTTATTTCTAACTGATGGCCAGACAGAGAGAGCTAAATGTGCTCCCTAAATAAGTACATAAGATGCCTCACTTGTATGTAGCCTGTCTTCTTCAGCTTCTGCTTGCCAACTTCTAATCACTACATCCTTGAAGACTTCTTTTTGAAAACTACAAAGCTTTTCAATTTTCTTACCTACGTTTGAGTCTCTGCCAAACGCAAGTGATGGTAGCTGACACCCTTGCTTTCACAAGCTCAGAATAAACAGCCTCTGTTCATTCTTATTGAGGTGAGATTCACTTATTTCCACAGCATAGTATTGCCAACAGGTTTTAGGATGCATGTGGGGTCTTCTGAAGGGTTCCTTATCACACCATTCATTAAGATCAGGTCAATACCATGTTTTTTTTTTAAATTTTTTTTTAAATTTTTATTTATTTATGATAGTCACACACACACACACACACAGAGAGAGAGAGAGAGAGAGAGAGGCAGAGACATAGGCAGAGGGAGAAGCAGGCTCCATGCACCGGGAGCCTGACGTGGGATTTTGATCCTGGGTCTCCAGGATTGCACCCTGGGCCAAAGGCCAAACCGCTGTGCCACCCAGGGATCCCTCAATACCATGTTTTTACTGAAGCGGTTGCTGTTATTTCAAAGGGAAGTGATCATATCCTCATTTCAACTTGTATTTAGTGGGATCTTGTAGCATTTGGCATTTCATAAATTAAATTCCTTGACCATAGGACATGTCTTTGTAATGCCAGTATTGTTATCAATAATGCTTTACGATCCAACAATTGCACTACTAGGTATTTACCCAAAAGGTATAAAAATACTGATTTGAAGGAATATATATGCCCTGTTGTTTATATAGCAGCATTATCAACAATAGCCAAATTATGGAAACAGCCCAAGTGTTCATTGACTGACGAATGGATAAAGAAGATATGGGGGGGATGTGTATACACACACACACACAATGGAGTATTAATCATAAAAAGAATGAAATCTGGCCATTAACAATGACATGAATGGAGCTAGAGTATATTATGCTAAGTGAAACAAGTCAGAGAAAGACAAATACCGTATGATTTTCACTCATATACGGAATTTAAGAAACAAAACAGATGAACATAAGGTGGGGGAGAAAGGCAAATCAGAAGATAGGCTCTTTTTGTTTTGTTTTGTTCAAGTTAGTTGACCTACAGTTTAATATTGGTTTCAGGGGCAGAGTTCAGCGGTTCATCCTTTACATATATAACACCCTGTGCTCATCATAACAAGTGCCCCCCTTAATACCCATCACCCTTCTATCCTATTCGCCACTCCCTTCCCTCCATCAACCATATTTGTTTTCTGCAGTTAAGAGTCTCTCATGATTTGTTTCCCCTACTCCCTCTTTTTCAGAAAACAGGCTCTTAAATATAGAGATCAAACTGAGGGTTACTAGATAGGAGGTGGGTGGAGGGATGGGTTAAATGGGTGGTGTATATTAAGGAGGGCACCTGTTGCGATGAGCCCTGGGGGTTATATGTAAGTGATGAATCACTGAATTTGACTGGAAACTAATATTATACTGTATGATAACTAACTGGAATTTAAATAAAAACTCGAGGGGGAAAAAAGCGTTTTCAACATATTAAGTGCCCAGATCTGGGACTGGACCTTGGGTGCCTAAGATTTGGAACATGAAACCTGACTGTATCACTAGGCTACTGAATGTTCCTAAACTCCCCAACTCAGGTGTTAATGCATAATGCAATGCCAAAATGAGCGTAAGGTAACCTAGTGTCCTGATTTTCCTGGGACTTCTCTGGTTTGAAAACTGATAACACCATGTCCCGGGAAAGCCTTCAGCCCTGAGCAAATGGGGGCAGTTGGTCGCCTTAACTCGGAGGAGTAAATGAAATAATGTGAGTAGCATATAGTACATGTCTAAGCAAAGAAAAGTTTATTTCCTTCTTTTCCTCTTCTGTAAATACTAAAAAGCTGAGATGAGCTGACAATTTTAGGACTAAGCTAGCATCTCCATTATTATGTTGTATGAAAGCCAAAATTGCACCAAGGTTAAATAGGTGAGGAAGACTTTACTCTGGCTGTTGCCATCAGGCAGAGAGGCTAAATTCACATTCACTGGAACAAAAAGTGGGAGAGTTTTCAAGTACTGGGGTGAGCTAGTGGAAATGTACTGGAGGATGTTAGGGAGGAGGTTAATGAATAGGATGTGTGGAACACACTGAGTTGGTTCCTGAATTTGCAAATGTCTTCTACTGTGATTAGACCATCTGTGCTTGCTAATTGACATCCATTGAAGTTAGGCTTCTACCTTCCCACAGAGCCTGCGAGATAGGGGTGCCATCGTCCTATCCTCATTGATATTTACCCTTCAAAGATATGGTTCCCAGATCTGTGAGTGGAATATTTCCTGGGTTTGTAAAACTGGCAAGAGGCTGAGGGAAGATTTACATACATTTCAAAGAAGCAGAGAAAGAATGAACTAGTTTTCTGTGTAAATACTTGAAGAAGAAAGGGACCTCAGGGGCCTAAGGTCAGGAAGAAATGTGTCTAAAGTTCAGTCAGATTAAGGGGACTGTTTAAGGTGGTGGTGGTCAGCAAATAGGATCACTTCTTTCCTGCAGAATCATTGGCCTTATTTTCTTTTTCTTCCTTGAAAAGAGTCCCAATAATATTCCTTTCCCTTTTGACTTCCTGAAAGTAGAACATACTTTAGCTGCAGCCAACGTTTACATAAGGGCATTGTGATATTTTATACTTGAAAAGGAGTCGCCCAAGAGTTTAGCAAGTATCACATACTGAAGACAAAATATTTAAGAACTGCTGTTCATGTACATAGCGCACTTGAGCTTTAATAGCATTTACAATGGCTTACAGGTTTAGGAAACATTACAACATTTCTAGCTTGAATGACTGTCTTCTAGGCTTTATCCTTAGAGGAACTTTTAGAGCGCTCCAATAAAAACACTGAGCCCTTAAACATTCCATCAACCCCACAGTACTGGGTATTTAGACAGTCCAGGTTCTCAGGTAGGCAAGAGGGACTATAGAGAAGGTGGCAAGGGGTGCTTGAGTAGCTTAGTCGGTTGAACATCAAATTCTCGATTTTGCCTCAGGTCATGATCTCAGGGTAGTGGGATGGAGCCCTGCCTCCAGCTTGGTGCTGAGTGTGGAGCCTGTTTGAGATTCTCTTCCTCTGCCCCTTCCCCCGTATTCGTGTGTATGTGTGTTCTCGTTTTCTCTCTCTCTCTCTCTCTCTCTCTCTCTCTCTCTCTCTCAAATCTTTTTTAAAAAAGAGGGAAAGGGGCTAAAAGTAAGGCCAAATTCCTATGTGACCAACCAGATGTTTACCATTTGGAAACAGAGTTATTAGACTTTTTCCAGAAAGGGTCTTTTTTGCTCTGGTGTCAAGAAGTTCCTGTTTCAGATGATGAGCAATGGCTAAATGTTACATTTCTGAAACTGCTTATATTTAACAAGCCTGCTTGCAGATTTTAGAGCTCCATTGGTTTTGCTCCATTTAGATCTTGTCCTTTGCAGAATACCTTTTTTGTCAAGAGCAGATCAATAGACTTAGGGAGGAACAGATGAAATGTTAGGTTAAAAAAGAACAGATTTGCTTAACTTGAATCAACCAAATAGAAGCTGATATGCATGAAGAAGTTCCACCCTGCAAGCCTGTGTCCTGAAGGCACCTGGCACAGGCTAAAGACAGAACTGGAGGCACAAGAGCCCATATGCAAACCTGCCCTTTGGCAGATGTGTGTGCTCGGCCTGCCTTTGAATAGCCAGATGGGCCCAGTCTGACTTCAGAGCATTGAGAGTAGCTCAAATTAGAGGTAATGACATTTGCATTTAAATAGCCCCAAGGAGGAAAAATTCAAAGTAATGTACCTATTAGAACGTAATTATGAGTGTGCATATTTGAGAAGTTTGACAAGAAAACTCTGAGCAGCACAGAAATTAGCAACTCTGGTTCTTTCTATGATGGGTATTTGTTAATTTTCTATTTATAAGTCATGGTCATGGTGCCTTGATATTTGCAATACCATGAGATATTTTTCAGAATGTGCCTTTAATGCGCTGCTGCTGGTAATGATAATATTAATAAGTAGTTTGAAGCTATAAATATATAAACATCTTACTAGATATTAATATGGCTACTATTTAAAAAAGAAAATAGAAAGTATTGGCATGTGAAGAAATTAAAACCCTTGTGCATTGCTGGCAGAAAAGTAATAATGGTATAGCCACTGTGGAAAAAGTCTGACAGTTCCTCATTAAGTGTAGAATTACCACATGATCCAGTAATTCTAATTCTGGATATATACCCAAAGTAATTGAAAACAGGGAACCAAACAAATATCAGTACAAACATGTTCATGGAAGTATTATTCATAACCAAAAGGCAGAAGTAACCTGTCTATTAATGGATAAATAGATAAACAAAGCATGTATACCCATACAATGGAGTATTATCCAGCCTTCAAAAGGAAGGAAATTCTGGCACCTGCTACATAGATAAACCTTGAAGACGTTAATGCTAAGTTAAATAAGCCAGTCAAAAAGAGACAAATATTTTATGCCTCTACCAAGAAGAGGCGTCCATTAGGATGGATAGATTTATAGAGACAGAATGTAGAATGGTGGTTGCCAAGGTCTGGGGGGAAGAGATAATGGGGCTTACTGTTTATTGGGTACAGAGGTTCAGTTCAAGAAAATGAAAAAAATTCTAGGGACACAATGTGGTGATGGTTGTACAATAATGTAAATACACTACATGCCACCAATTTTTACACTTAAAACAGTTAAGCTGGTAAATTTTATGTCACATATGTTTTTATCACATTAAAAAGGTAAATGTAATCTCATTATTTGGAAGACAAAAGAACAAGAGCCACCAAGAATTGGCCTCATTATTTATATGGTGTATTGTAAAGACTCAATTGGCACTAGGTCAATTCCGTTAATAAATGTGTACTAAAAGGCCAAACATATGAACAAAATTAACACCAAGAAATATACTTCTTTCTTTTTTTAAGATTTTTTATTTATTTTTTCATGAGAGAGACACACACACACAGAGGCAGAGACACAGGCAGAGGGAGAAGCAGGCTTCATGCAGGGAGCCCGATGTGGGACTCGATCCCAGGACTCCGGGATCATGCCCTGAGCCAAAGGCAGGTGCTTAACCGCTGAGCCACCCAGGCATCCTGCTTCTGCCTTTCTATATTTATGCTGATGCTATTAGATTTATTTTCTGGAAGGATGGTATCATTGGTGATCCAAAGCGAAAGAAATTGTAGAAAAGCATCAGTTATTAAAATCTATATTAAGCCTTGAATTATCTAATCTATTCACCTTCAGCATTAAATGTGATTTGATAACTGCCAGATAAAAGCTTCTTTTAATGCCCAATAAACCAAAAGTAGCCTTGATAATATGATTAGTTAATGCATGACTGCTTTGTCTTTGCATATACTTCAAGGGATTTTTATGTGGTTGATTAGATGACTGATGATTATATGACCGAGAAAAAGCTAGGGTTTGTATAGCCATGACATAATACTTAGTGTTGGTGCTTTGAGTACAACTACATTCTTTCACAAAATGTTGCTTGAAACTGCTACCAGAGACAGAATTCTTGGTTGGATGGATGCCGATCCAAGTGAGTACACATTTATATTCTTGAGCTCAAATAATGGGGAAGAGTTTCTGGAGACCTGGAACAAATCCATGCAGGACTAGCCATGAAGGCTTGCATGAAAAATGTATACTTAAGCCAGTGATAGATCCTTATTCTAGAGTTTCTTAGAACCTCACTCTGCTGCTTAATTTAGATGTTTACAATTAGCAAATCTGTGAATGGATAAACTATGGTGCATCCAGACAATGGAATATTATTCAGTGCTAAAAACAGAGGAACTAAGAAGCCAGGAAAAAAATGGAGAAGCCTTAAGTGGATATTACTAAGTGAAAAGAAGCCAATAAGAAAAGGCTACATACTATAGGATTCCAACTATAGGGCATTCTGGAAAAGGCAAAATTATAGAGACCATAAAAGATCAGTAGTTTAGAGGAGTTGGGAGAGGGAGGGATGGATAGGCAAAGCACAGCTGATTTTTAGGACAGTGAAACTATTTTGTATATCACAGTGATGAATACATGTCATTGTTTATTTGTCCAAACCTATAGAATAAACACCAAGAGTGAACTCTAATGTAAGCTATGGACTTGGCATGAGAGTGATTTTTTAATTGTCAGTACATTGGTTAAAACACATGTACTGTGGTGGTGCAGGATGTCAATAGTTGGTAGGTTGTACATGTGGGGACAGGGGATATGTGGCAGCTCTCTCTACCTTCCTTTCAATTTTGCTGTGAATCCAGAACTGCTCTAAAAAAGAAAATATACTTAAAAAATTAGAACTCTACTTCATGAGAAGCAGAAAGTTAAACACTTTATTGAGTTGATTGACTCCTTTGTTTTCGAGTTACTTAGATCCAGTCTTGGGGTTTTACAGCATTGAGAATCTTCATTTAGACAGTTAATATACTACTTGCTGGTGTGTAATCTCGGGCAAGTCACTTAACCTAGCTGAAACGAGAGATAAACATTTTATACTTATTTTAATAGTATAATTAAATATAATGGCTAAAATATGTATAATATATGGAGAAAGTCTTTAATAAATATTAACTTTTATTTGTTTTATCAAGGCTAAATATGCACTTGATATCTTCACAGTGTTTCCCATAATTATCTTTCATGAAACAAGCCTTGGATTACCTGAAACAAAAATCATTGATGAAGACAGTTCTATGGAAGTAGAGCTCCAAAAAGTTGCTTGTATTGACTATTTAATTCTGTTTAAATAGTTGATTTGGGTTCTGCCCATCTCTGTGTCCATAGACCAGATCTATGTCCATCCACCACCCAAGTAGGTGGTTGTCTTTATTATAATTCTTGGAATGCTGCAACAGAGATTTCATGTTGATTTACACGAACACATTCAAATCAGAAGGCTTATGCTTTTAAATAAGAATTTGATATTCAAATAGTCTACTGGCTGTAATCACTGTAATATAATAAACCATCTGAACCCTACTGACCACAGTGAAAATATATCCCATAGTCACTGGCAACAGAATAATAGCATGTGATTATAAAACAGCAACAGCAAATATGTCTGCTTCCCCATTCTCTGGGAATTTAATAAAACATATTTATACAAAAAACCCAAAGCTAATTGTAAAGCTGTTATTACAACATAATATAGTTGGTTAGTCTCATGATGGTAAATACCATGATTCCACGGTAGTAGTTTCAGTCTCAATGTATAGCGATGGTGTGTATTTCTTTTAAGTTCTTGCAAATTAAAGTAGAAAAAAGGGAGCTTTAGATTTTATAAGAAACGTGGCCAAAATAATACATAACTAGGGCCTTAGGTTGTATAGATTAGAGCCTGAGATGATTATATTAGTTCTAGTAAATTGAGAGATCCATCGACTTCTCAGAAAAAAAAATTACCAAGCCAAGGTTTATTTCTTTATATTTTCTACAAACACTCATGATCTGACTGGTCTCATATATCAAATAAAGAAAATAGAAGTAAACCTATGTGCAATGCTTCAATCTGTTCTACTGACTGAATTTTGTTTTAGTAATTTCCTTGCCATGCAAAGGGAATTATTTATTTCAAGAGAAGGCATTGCATTATCTGTTAGGTTGATTTTTATAACATCGTGAGGGTTGGTGAACCCTGGGAGTTCTTGCTTTATGTGTGCTTATGTTCAGGGGTGAGGGGAGAAAGCAGTTAGGGGAGGCTCTCTGGGCATACAACAAAGGGAAAGATTCTGCTGTTGCTGATGCACTTAGAATTTCCAAGGGTCAGGTGGTAATTTCACTCTGTGAATCATAGTCTTGGACAGTTGCTGCATGTGGTGAAGGCAGCCTTGATTTCATTTGCAGAAAAATAAACAATGTTCCACTTCTCTCCAAATAGGCTCCAAACTTTTTCATTTTTTATATCCTGGAAGCCATTAGATTTGTGTCAGCAAATTTTATATCACACATTTTTCTGAAGAGAGACATACATATGTACACATAGGCAAAATAAAATTCCTGTGTTTAAGTAGTCTTAAGAGGAAGCTTTAGTAAGTTAATGATGATATATGTGAATAAGCTTTGCATCTACTCTACATACAATTCTATTTAGCTCTTAAAAAAGGCACCCCTGGATTCTCTGACTGGCCACCTCAGCTCCTAAAATACTCATCTTCCTCTAATGATAGGTTCACAGAAGGATGCTGATAATTATCACAGGAGCAGTAAAACATTCTTAAAAATAGATGTGAAAACTGCAGGGCTAAATTCAAAGAACAAGAACGATCACAGGATCAGATCTTTAGAATTATAGGACTCTCACCAGTATGAATAGGGACTCTTGTCTTCAGTTATGATCTGTTAGACCCCAGTATCACTTCTAAAACCTGAAAAGAGTTCGCTGAACCTTGGAACACTCTTTCTTTCCCTTGTTTCAGGCTCCGACTTCATTTCCTTTAGATAGAAAAAAATATCTCCACAAATAAAAGAGCACTTGAATGATCGAGCATATCACTGCACAAGATAATATTTTTCTTTCTAAAACTATGGAAGTGTGTGTGTTCTGTAGAGGTAGGTGCAAGCAAGATTCACAGGGAGTATTTGTTTGAATTTGGTGGCCCAATGTTACATAGCAAGAGTTCTGCATGGCACAGTTTTGAAAAGTAGTAATTCACGTTGATGTAGAAATAGAGAAGTAAATTGAATACAGTTGTTGAATTTTGTGGGCTGGAGAAAGAATATATGGATTATATGGATTGAGAATTCTGTAATCAGCATGTTGCTTCTGATAGCTATAAGAGAATGACCTTGCGTGAAGCTGTATTGGATGTAGAATCAGACAACTCCTGTCAGACAAGGCGATCCAACATCAGAGCAAGGGAAGAAGAAAATCCTGAAGACAATACCTTAGTCTTCTCCATATCCCAGAAAGTAGTTAGTGGTTGTCACACCTGCCACAGTGGGGTTACACTGGCATCAATTTGCGATTTGTTGCATGTATATAAAATCCGCATTAATTGTGTATCAATGATATACAGAATCTCCCTTGGCTTGTATATTTGATGTGGTGATTGCTTAATAAGTATTTGTTGACAGCCACATTTTTGCTTGTTGCTCAACTAATGGTTGTATGCAGAGGACACAAAAATTTCTACTTCTGGTCATAATGATACTCAGTATTTACAATAAAAGCCAGAAAAATTAAAAAGTAGTAAAAAGCACAAAAGGATTGAATTTTCCATCTCTGGAAATTTTGTAACACGGTAATTGAGTGTAGTACATGGCCATTGTCAGAATCCAAGTTAGCCAATTAATTTTCCAGTTAACTTGAAACTTAATTGTTCTTAGAAAGTGATGTACTTTTTCTGGGTGTTGTTAAACTGTGGCTTGTAAACCTTTTTATGTAAAACCACTAAAGTGTATTTTAGGCACTTACTGGAAAAGGAAGAGATTTTGATATTGGGATATAGGAAGGCTTTTTCCTCTCACTTTTGAAAATGGAACTTAGGTAATCCTATTAAGGTTTAATTTTTATTTTATTATGAAAATATACTATCATATTTGTTTTCTAGGGCTGCTATAACAAAGTATCACAGACTGGGTTGGCTTAAACAACCAGAAATTCCTTTATTGCAGTTCTGGAGGCTGAAAGTCTAAAATCAAGGAATTGGCAGGTTTGGTTTCTTTTTAGTCCTCTCTCCTTGGCTTACAGATGGTTGCCTTCTCTTTGTGTTCTCACACAGTCTCTCCTCCATGTGTCCAAATGTCCAATCTGATTGGATTAAGGCCCACCCTAATGGCCTCATTTTACCTTCATCACTTCTTTAAAGATTTTGTTTATTTATTTTAGAAAGAGTTGGAGAGCATAAGTGGGGTTAGGGGAGGAGGAAAGGGAGAGACAGAAGCTCAAGTAGACTCCTGACTGAGTGTGAAGTCCAAGCAGGGTTCAATTCCACAACCCCGAGATCACAACCTGAGCCAAAATCAAGAGTTGGACACTAAACCAACTGAGGCACCAAGTGTTCCCCTCTCCCATCACCTTAATCACTTTTTAAAAGGGCCTACCTTCAAATATAGTCACATTCTGAGGTACTGGGGGTTAAGGCATTTACATATGAATTTTGAGGGAGAGGGCCATAATTCAGCCCTTAACAGTCATGCTCCTTAAAGATAATTCAAAATAGGGATCCCTGGGTGGCACAGCGGTTTGGCGCCTGCCTTTGGCCCAGGGCGCGATCCTGGAGACCCGGGATCGAATCCCACATCAGGCTCCCGGTGCATGGAGTCTGCTTCTCCCTCTGCCTGTGTCTCTGCCTCTCTCTCTCTCTCTCTCTGTGGCTATCATAAATAAATAAATAAAAAAATTAAAAAAAAAGAGATAATTCAAAATAGGTAGAATGTGATTGAGTGGAGAGTAAGAATCTCCTCCACTCTTCTCTGACTCAATTCCCAAAGGTAAAGTCAGTTAATATATTCTTGAATATTTGTGTAAGTGGTTAACTCACTGTTCACTAAACCTGTTCTTTCTTCTTCCTAGGCAACAAGCTAGACTCTATTTAGCAGTCTCCTTTATAGTCAGATGTTGCCATGCCACTGCATTTTGACCAATGAACTGTGATCCTAAGTGGTATGCTGCTACACTTTTTGGCCAGATCCACAAAAACTCCCATGTGTATGCTTTCGTGTTCTTCCCTTAGCAGTTTGATAGAAACCACCATATTGAAGATGGAAGAGTCACATCTTGAAGAACCCTGAATCACTGTTTAGAAGGTGCCAACCTTCTTTTGCTTACAATAGAACAACACAGTTTGAATTTTGCATGAGCAATGCATTTACTTCAATTGCCTTAAGCCAATGAGCTATGGGGACTTATCTGTTAAAACAGCTAGCATTATCTTAACTAAAACTTGAGAAGTATTCTAAATTTACACAAATGAATGCATCTGTGCCCCATCATGCTACATATACATTTCTGTAACTTGCTTTTTAAAGACAATATAACATAAGCTACTTTCTATATAGTTACATAAGGATCTGTCTCTTTTGTTAATGTAGTAAAATTTATGCATTTACCATTTTAACCATTTGAAAGAGTAAAATCCAGTAACATTTGGTACCTTCACGATGTGTGCAACCATCACCACTATCTTGTTCCAGAAAATATTTATCACTCCAAAAGCTAATATTGCATCCATTAAGCAATCACTCCACATTATCCCCTTCTCTCAGGCCTAATGTCCATCTAATTTCTTCCAGCAGTGTTTTATAGTTTTCAGTGTACTTGGCTCAGTTTTGAATTGTGTTTCTACATTCCTCTTTGTTGTCTTTATAAAATACTAATAAATTACATTCTTGTTTTTTTTTTTTTTTTTACGGACAAAGACAAGGTATATCTAACCAAAATTATAGTACATATTAATTTTCCAATTTCAGATACTAGGCAGCTATAAGTTATGAAATTAGTATGCTAAGGCAAAGAAGCCCCATTTGGGGGGGATTGCACCCTTTCAGAATGGTCTTTGTATTGGGACAGTGCTGAGATAGGGTAGGTGTGGGTTAAAATCTGTCTTCTAACATATTATGCTTTGTAAAACTGAAATACCTTTCCCCAAAAACTTTACCTCGTCCTTTTTCCTTGACTCAAAGGCCTCCTGGATATTTCCAGGGAGCATAGACATGAAGGTTCTTTCCCATTTCACTGATCCCACAGAAGTGAAGTAATCATATCTCTATAGTGGTTCATACCTTGGAAAAATAGTTATAATGAATGTTAAACCACATTGGTGAAATTTATTTATTGATGAGTATAGGTCTTGATATTGACTTTTCTAATTTGTTATTCAGCTCTCCATTTTATCATAATTAGCAACTTTCACATGCATTTTATTAAACACCCATCTGTATCCATATTTAAGTGGCTAATATAACATACACATCTTGTGCACATCTGTCTAGTTTTGGAGAAATACTATTTTATGGGAGTAGTGATTTCAAATAGAATGCTGATTCTATCCTCAAAAGATATGACCTCTCTCCTACACAAATAAGGCAGTGGTGGGATTCCAGAAATACAAGGATGGAAAAGTTTGTCAGAGGCTCAGCAGAATGTTAACGATATTCCAGCAGAAAGCTATGCTGGGGAAGAAAGAAGGCTAAAGTACAGAGGCCTGAAAAGAGAATCCTAGAAACAAAACTGAAAATCCACCAGAAGACCTTAAGTGACCTCCTGAATGAATTTGGATTTGTTGGTGGAACAACTAGAATCTTCTTGATTTGGGTTAAATACTGGTAAAGTGATTGTTAAAGTCCTGTTTGATGGCGGATTCACAAGAAGCAAGGAGAAAAAGTTGGAAGTTGGCACCAGAGTTAATGAAAGATTTCCTATCATGATCCAGGCACTCATATGTGGTCAAGATCCAGAGAATTTGTCCAAGATGGAGTGGGAAGTGATTGCCGTGGGTCTCAGCTTAGCCCTATGGGAGGGAGCTTCATTAGGCAGGTGATCAGTGGAAGATATTCAAGAACTAGAGTGTCAGGGACAGTGGAGTCCCTGAAGCTTTGGAGTAAAGAGAAATGGCTGAGTTAACTTAGATCTAGTCAGGTATCCATGTTCAAAGTCTGACCTCATTGGATACTGTGACTCAGGATAACACCTCATATACAGATGGCAACCAATAAATGTTTGTCATAAGAAAGACTAAAGGGACTTGGAAAAATGCTATTTTTGATTCAAGGGTGCCCAAGTTCAGGATGAGATGAGAGATTTTTAAAAAGTAATGAAAGCTCATGTAGTATAAAGCAAAATGTCTTTCCCTGGGAATAATAAGCTATTATGCTTAATTATTTTCAAAGAGTGGCAACGTGTTTCTCAAATTACCCTTTTATTCTCCAATCATTCTGATTGCACAGATTTGATCTGTTAGTTGTGAAATATAAAATTTCTCAGGAAATAGGTGGAATCTAAGGTAAGCCAAGAGACGTTTGAATTGTTATTACTCTTAATTATGAGAGGAGAGGAAGTGTGGGATGTGATGGGAATGTAAAGGGGTCTGAGAGAGTAAAAGAAGGTGTTAAACCAAGTCTTGGTAAGAAAACATGGACTTTTGTTGATGGAAAGGAAAACAGAAATATGTCTTAGGGTGTGATAAACATTATCCAATAGTGTTTCCTACTATTCAGTCATCCTCCTTAATTACCTCAAACTTTCATTGAGAGTCTGCTCCAGGGGGATGCCTGGGTGGTTCAGCGGTTGCACATCTGCCTTTGGCTCAGGTAGCAATCCCAGGGTCCTGGGATCAAGTCCCGCATCAGGCTCCCTGCAGGGAGCCTGCTTCTCCCTCTGCCTGTGTCTCAGCCTCTCTCTCTGTGTGTCTCTTATGAATAAATAAATAAAATCTTTTTTTTTTAAAGCATATGCTGCGGGGAGCTGTTTGTTTGTTACATATTCTGGGCAGAATGAAGGGAAACAGGTGAGGTCCAGCATGGTCTATGATAGGACGAATGGAGAATAGCAGTCAGAAAAAGCATTGAAAATGCACAGAAACAAGAAAGAAGTACAGAAGATGTGAAGGAAATTGTAGCTCCCCCCACCCTATCTCAATAAAGGCGACCCTGGGAGATATTAGGGACACTTTCATGGATGACTCCATGAAAGAACCATTTGATTCATGCTTTGGTAATTAGCAATGGAAAAGGAAGGCCTGCTTGTGGAGGGAAGAACCTATGAAGAGGCACAGAGATAGGACTTACAGTCAGTTTGGCTCTGGCATTGGGCAAATATATAATAATATGGAAGGTAAGCAGCAATAGAAGATTATATACACTATAATCCCTTTAAATTTTAAGGATAAAGAACTGGGAATCAACTTTGGAAATGGACAACTATTCAGAACTTTTGATCAGAGGAGTGAAACAAAACTATGATTTTAGCACATTCATTCAGCGGTTTCATGAAGAAATTCAAGGCTAGGCTCATCGTTGCCATTTAGGAAGCAAGTGTGGTAGTATAAGTGAGAGATGACAAAGTTCTGAACCAGGGCTTTAATGGAAGGGAATGAAAAAGAAGGAATCATGTGATATATGGAGGTACTGTTTTTAATATTTGGCAGCTGATCAAATGGTGATAAGGGAGGTGTGTAACAAATTACTCCTCAAACTTACTGCCATAAAGCAATAATATTTATTATCTCTCACAATTCTCAGGGATCAGGAATTTGGGAGTGATTAGGCTGGGTGGACTGGAGGGGAGGTCTGGCTTGGGGTGTCTCATGAGGTTATGGGCAGATGTCAGCCAAGGCTACAGCTATCTGAAGGCTTGAGTGGGATCGGATCATTCACCGCCAAAGTGATGCATTCACAGGGCTGTCAAGGCAGTGCCGGCTGCTGGCAGGAGGCTACAGTTGCTCTCCATATCAGTTTCTCCCTAAGCCTACTAGTGTCCCTTCACATCTTGGTGGCTGGCTTCCCCTGGAGTGAGTAACTGAAGAGTATAAGGCAGAAGCTATAATGTCTTTTATAACCCAGCTTCAGTAGCCTCACACTGTTACTTTTACAATATCCTACTGGCCACATAGGTCAACCTTAATTCAAAGTGGAAGAGGAGTTTACAAGGGTGTGGATACCAGGAGGAGAGAATTGTTGGGGGAACATCTTGGTGCCTGGCTACCAAAGTGTGGTTTTCTTTGATGGAAGGAAACCTCTACTTTATATCCCCAGATCCTAGCCCAGTGCATGACCAATCTGAAAAATGAAAGATGACTTTGAGCCTTTGAGCTTGTATAATTGAGAGAATCGTAGCTCTCTGCTTTATAGAAGTCGAGATGGAGAAGCTTGTTTGAAAGGGAAGATTAAGTTTGATTTCTTTTTATATGTTTTCTTTGAGGAGAGAAATACATTGAAGAATGTATTTATTTGATTTTAAACCCTCATATCTCAAAGGCTAATTGAAAGAGACAAAGTTCAACACATAACTCTTCTATATGCTGTTCCTTCCAAGTGCCTGAATTTCATTGTGAATAAGAAGTGGCATGAACCATTGCTTCATTGTAAATGAATCTTTCTGCTTTTTGTCAGCTGCTATAACATGGAAGGAACTTGAGAATTTTTTTCAGGATGGCTTCTTAAGTGTGGTGCTCATGGAGATATGAGGAGCCTCTGAAGATTTTTAAAGGGGCAAAGTAGATGATTTCACTTTCTGTGCTATATAAAAGTTAAGAAATTCCCAAGGAAATCATAATAGACTTGCAGTTTGTAGAGGTGAATTTTCCTTTACCGTAAACCCAAATCCCTAATCTCTGCTGTCATTTGATAATGATAACAGGTAATGTGACTGCATGTATCTCCTGTAATCACACAGAGCCAGACATTGAATAACACACTGCCTCAGGACTGTCTCTTGCCTTGCTTAACCCATGTGGGTGCTATTCCTACACCTTGGACTTGAAGCTTCATGATTCCTTTAATTATTAGAACTGCAGATAGCATCCAGAGGCTTCTAAATGTAAGTATGAATGTGTATGTGATGGAGAATCTCATCGTTTGCTTGAGCATATACCTCATTCCATCGAAAAGCATCACACCTTAGTATTGTCACAGCAGGTATATAACCTGTTTGTTAATATTTGGTTTTAGAGAATTGCAAGATAGTTTGCCTTAAATATCTGACCATCAATGGTAAAATAAAACTGCTTCAGACTGTAATTTCCTACCACTCTCCATCCTAGATGAAGTAACATAAATGATTTATTATATTGTAATGTCTATTTGTGTAGGGTGCTCTTTTTAATCCTATTAAAATTAGCCACAGGTTTTATAACAA